>NC_053023.1:601277655-601484908 GCF_003073215.2 Triticum urartu | reverse complement strand
CAAGGAAATTCCCTTCCGAACACGGGACGAAGTCTTCAATCTTGTATCTTCATAGTCTAGGAGTCCGGCCGAAGGTATAGTCCGGCTATCCGGACACCCACTAATCCAGGACTCCCTCAGTAGCCCCCGAACCAGGCTTCAATGACGAACAGTCCGGCGCGCAAATTGTCTTCGGCATTGCAAGGCGGGTTCTCCTCCAAATTCCATGTACCTGTTGAATAGTGTCCGGTTTCTTGTAAATGTAGCGCTCCTTGGCTTCTACGCCCAATAATGGACATCTTCCACGTGTCAAATGAATACGAAAAGTCGGGGTGTTTTTATATTTACACCCGTAGCCGCGTGAATGAGCCGCCTATTTAAGGGGACGAGGATTTAGATCCAAACCACACCTTCTCCCCTCCGCGAGTATTCATCAGAGCGTATTTGACAGAGGTCCATTCTATCATGGCCGGCCGCCGCAGCTCCTCCTCTCGCCCTTCCATCCCTCAGCCTAGAGATTGGGAGAGATGCTCCATCCCGCACAGTGAGCTAGTGACGCTCTAGACCAATGGATTTCTCCCCCCGGCCTATATGGTCCCGGTTCGAGCCGGACTTGCCACCTATAATGGCGGAGAGCAAGCGGAGAGCACCCCCAATCCCTCCAAAGGAGAGCAGGTATGCCTTGTCCCTTACTTAATAAGAGGGCTCGGATTTCCAATTCATCCGTTTCTCCGGGAGCTCCTAGAGTTCTATGGCCTCGAGCTGCACAACCTCACGCCTGCCTCCATATTGCATATCGCAGGCTTCGTAGCCCTTTGCGAGATGTTTTTGGGCTGCGAGGCTCATTTCGCGCTATGGAAAAGGCTATTCTGCCTTGTGCCCCGTTCTCAGAAGGGGTCAATATATCAAGTGGGCGGAGTCGAAGTGTGGCGCATCACCGGGACCGGATATCTATCCGGAACCCCAAAGAAGGCCTCCGAGGACTGGCCTTTGGAATGGTTTTATATAGAGGACGTCCCGCTGCCGGATCCTGTCCGGATCGGCCTACCCGAGTTCGACAGTGCTCCCCTAAAGAAGCGCCTAAGGTGGATTCCACGGAGCCGTCAGAGGGAAAGCGACAAGGATGCTCTTTACCTGATGGGCCGGATAAGATTGTTAGCTCATTCCGGGCTGACCATGATCGGGGTCATGGCCACATGCATCATGCGAGGGGTGCAGCCGCTCCAGTATAGAGGCCACCCCATGTGGGACTTCAACGGGGAGGACGACGCCACCCGCCACGGCCATAAGGGGCCGGATTTGGCTACCGCTCTAATAAAGATCTTGTCCGCTTTGTACAAGGGAGAAGAGGAGGAATTTCTCCGCGTCAACCCACAGGGTGGATTTTCTATGTACAATCCCCCAAGTTGGGTAAGTGGACACTTTTACTTGCCCATCCGTTTTATATTCCCATCGTTAAATATTCAGTCTAACGACTTCAACATAGGAGCTACGCTAGGCTGTTAAAGAAATAAACAGCCCTCCTCCACAACCCTCCCTCGACCCGGCCTCTCAAGAGGATCCGGACTTATCTGTGGAGCTGATTGATGGGGTTTTTCATCAATTGAGCAAGGACAACGCCTTGGTGGCCATTACGGCCGATGTCGGTGTCAAAACCGGCGGATCTCGGGTAGGGGGTCCCGAACTGTGCGTCTAGGCCGGATGGTAACAGGAGACAAGGGACACAATGTTTTACCCAGGTTCGGACCCTCTTGATGGAGGTAAAACCCTACGTCCTGCTTGATTAATATTGATGATATGGGTAGTACAAGAGTAGATCTACCACGAGATCAAGGAGGCTAAACCCTAAAATCTAGCCTATGGTATGATTGTTGTATGATGAAGTTGTCCTACGGACTAAAACCCTCCGGTTTATATAGACACCGGAGAGGGTTAGGGTTACACAAAGTCGGTTACAATGGTAGGAGATCTTGAATATCCGCATCACCAAGCTTGCCTTCCACGCCAAGGAAAGTCCCATCCGGACACGGGACGGAGTCTTCAATCTTGTATCTTCGTAGTCCTGGAGTTCGGCTGAAGGTATAGTCCGGCTACCCGAACACCCCCTAATCCAGGACTCCCTCAGTAGCCCCTAAACCAGGCTTCAATGACGACGAGTCCGGTGCGCAGATTGTCTTCGGCATTGCAAGGCGGGTTCCTCCTCCAAATTCTTCATAAAAGTTTGTAAACACCAAGAGTAGTGTCCGGCTCTGCAAAATAAGCTTCCATGTATTGCCATAGAGAGAATAATATTAACACAAATCTAATCTGGTGACGTATTCCACAGCGTGACATCACACTACGACCAAGCCTTTATTCGAATCATTTTCACTTTTCCACCTCAGCGTGTTCTGCGAGGCGGTTTCCTTGGCACGTCTTGTCAAAGCAGAGATCGTGTCCCATTTGTTTACGGGATTCTCATTAATACGGACGTGGGTAACCCAACCGCGCCACTAATCACGGCGCTTGGGAGGCAAGCGAGTTTTACTAGGCTGGTGGGGACGCATAGTCGCATCCGCCCATATAAGGGGATAAGGATCCACCTTTTTACCTACGCCTTCTTCCTCCTTTGCCTACCCATCTTCTACGCACCCGAGCTCCAGCGCCCAACCCCGCACTTCCTACCTCCACCCTCTCCAACAATGTCCGGAGTGGGAGGCAAGTGGATGGTCTCCTCCGTCACGAAGGGCCATGTAAAAAGGTTAAGGAAGGCCGGATACTTGTCCAAAGACATCGCGCACCGGCTTCCTGAGGAGGGGCAGCTTCTCCCCACCCCAAGGCCCCATGAGAGGGTAGTATTTCTTCCCCACTTCCTCCGCGGTCTGGGTTTTCCTCTCCACCCATTTGTCCGCGGGCTCATGTTCTACTATGGCCTAGATTTCCACGATCTGACCCCGAACTTCATCCTCAATATCTCGGTGTTTGTCGTCGTGTGCGAGGCTTTCCTCTGCATTCGCCCCCATTTCGGCCTCTGGCTCAAGACCTACAACGTCAAGCCAAAGGTGGTGCGCGGCAACCAGGCGGAGTGCGGAGGTGCCATGGCGGGCAAAATTGCCAACGTCCTATGGCTCGAGGGCTCCTTTGTGGAGACCTTGAAGGGGTGGCAATCAGGATGGTTTTACATCACCGAGCCACGCGATCCGAAGTGGATCGCAGCCCCTGAATTCTGATCCGAACCCCCTACGCGGCTCACGTCCTGGAAGGAGACGAGCTTGTCGTGGGGCGACGAAGAAGAGTTGACCGGACTGCAAAAATGCATCCAGTCCCTGGTGAACAAGCAGCTCAAGCTTGTCAACGTAATCCAGGTCATGCTCGTCCGCCGGATCCTTCCGTGTCAAGAACAGGACTTCAATTTTTGGGAGTTCAACACGGCGCAGCACCGAACTCTAAGCAGGCTCTTCGACACGACGTACGAAGATGTCTGGAGGGGGCTAACCGAAGGCGCCGAGGCTCCCACATCCTCCTCCGAAGACCGCGGATTCAGCTCACAGCGTCCTGCTGGCGAGGTAAGATATTTTCATCTTTTACAGGATGTTAAGTTTTTTCATAGTTTTACTCTATGCGGGATCTAAACTCCCTCACCTTTGACAGGATTGCCGGGAGAAGTCCGGACAGATTAACTGTCCGGCTCCCTTGCCCGAAGACCCAGCCCCTGCTCTCCTAGAGAAGCTGCTGGTTCCGGCACCTTATGTGGTGCTGGAGAAGAAGGCCAAGAAGAAGAAGGCCACGGGGACTCGAAAGAGTTCCCGGCATATGGTGGTGTCGGACTCGTCGTCCGACGAGTCCGAGACGCACTCCTCCCGTGAAGGCGAGGAGGAGGAAGAAGAAACCTCTCCCCCTCCAGCGGGGGGAGGAAAGAAGAGGGAGGCCGCCATAGTAGGGGAGGCCGAGGGGTCCAAGAAGAGGAAAACCCCTCCGCCGGACTACGTCCCCGACGCCGACAAGGACGAAGAGGGGTGGCCGGACAGGGCCAAGCATCCGGCGAGATCGTAAGTGTTCGGATACCAGAGTAACTCGTGATATTCCTTTTGTTGCACAGCTTTCCCTAATGTCGGATATAATCATGCAGTCCGCCCAAGGACGGGCTCGACGAGTCGTCGAGCGGCTCCCTGGATTCATCGGACGTGAATTCAGTTCCGGCTGCTGCTTCCCCCTGTGCCGCGGATGACGCCGAAGTGGCATCGCGACAAGCTCCGGGGCGAGAGGAGGTGGTCCAGGAGGAGCCACGAGGCGACCTCCCGGACTCCAGGAGTGAAGGGGACAAGACCCCCCTGGGCTCCAAGTCCGGCTTTAAGCCGGACACTGCGCCAGAATCATCAACGGTTCTGGACCGCGGTAGGCGAACTCCTGCCAAGAGGAGCAAGCCTACTGAGCCGGCGTCCTCCGTCCAGCCGGAGGCACCGGACAATCTACTGGAGGAGCTTAAGGGCGCCTCCATCGACGAGGAGCACCGTGCCATAATGAGTACGGTGATCCAGACGGTTCGGTCCGCCAAAAGCGGACTGACTGAAGCTTGTGCTAGTCTTCTAACAGACTTCGAGGTAAGTAAAAATATGTAAAAATATTAGCGTATAGACAGTAGTCCCTGATGCTCTGTTTGGCGTTTAGAAAGAAAAGCCGAATAGAGGATCTATTAAATATCGCAGGAGTCTAACTAAAAAGGAGTCAATATACGTATGCAGGCTTCGCTGCTGGCCACCGCCGCACTGACTGCGGAGGTGGGTGCCCTGAAGCAGGGCCTCGAGCGGACCGAACGAGAGCTCGGCCTTGCCAAACGGCAGCTCGAGGAGAAAGAAGGTAAGAGATACCTTATAGAAAAAATGCCTATAGGAAGGCGCAATTGCAAAAAATGACAGGAGTATACTGCTTATTGTAGGGGCCACAACTGAGGTGGCGACCCTCAAGCAGGCGCTGTCCGAGGTCGAGAAGAAAGCGGCCACGGAGCGCGCCGAGCGGGAGAAATTTGAGGCGCAGGTCGGCGAGGTGCGGCAAGAGTTTCAGGTTCTCATGCAAAAACATCAGAGTTTGGAGCTCGACTCGAAGACGCGAGCGTCCGAGCTTGTTGCGGCCCTTAAAACTGCCAAATCTGCCAAGGCCGAAACCCAGAACGCCCTCCAGGAATTGGATGCGGTAAAAAAGATAGCGGCGGGTAAGGCATTCTATATGCAAAGCAGACATATAAAAGTAAACTACTTGTTACTTACCCGAATCCGAAGCTCTCCAGGGGCATTCGTAGATCTTTCCCGCAGCGTATCTGATGCCGCCGCATTCTACCGAGCCGAGGAAGGCAGCTTGACGGAGAAGGTGTTCTGGTCTCAGTACGCTGAGGCCGGACACCCTGTGCCCTTGAGCGACCAGCTGAAGCAGCTGGTCGAGCTCCACAAGGCGGCCGAACAGGCCCTGAAGGGCTTCATAGTTCGGCTGTGGCCTAGAGAGGCCCTGCCTGGGAGCTACTTCGGACTGGTGCGGCGGCTGGTGGAGGCTTGTCCAAGGCTCGAGGTCATCAAGCGCTCCGTCTACATCGAAGGTGCCCGTAGGGCCCTTGCCCGTGCAAAGGTGCATTGGGGTAAGCTGGACGCTGAGAAGCTTGTGAAGGACGGGCCGCCGCCGGGGAAGGAGCATCGCAAGCCCGAGAACTATTACAAGGATGTTCTTGCTGGTTCCCGCCTTGTGGCGAATGAATGTACCAAGGATGTAATTTTTGAATGAACTCGCTCGTGTTATCCTGTGCACTGAAAACTTGTTCATATGCGCTAAGCAATGCTTGAATTTAAAATATTACTTTCTGTGCGGCCGTTTATCAAAAAATTGAGAGATGGCCAGTCGTCAGCTTCTGCCCCCATGCCACTAGTGCTAGGGTGTTCGGGATAAACTTGAGCGCTCTTTTTCCCATGATTGGGTCCGTCGAGGGAGGCGGTCAGCACAACGAACAAGGCAATCGGACTATAATGCTTGAACACTCTCACTTAGCCATAGAACTCTATAATTTTAAATTTCGGCGAAGCCCCTAGTATTCTGAAGACCGAGTTTGGGGCGCTATCCACGCCTTGGCCGGACAAAGCCGGTTCCTTGCTCGAAGCGGCATAAGCCTTTAAGGACTCGAAAAACCTCTCGAACAACGACCGGTCTCTCGCCTCATCATGACAGTCGGTTTTAGCTTTCTCCACTGAGGTGCTCGGCCCAGCTCAACTGGGGCACAATCGCAGTGGTTCTCCTAGTGCTACCTTAGCCGATATAGCGGAACGTAAGGCACCAAAACATAGGAGCCTGGCAAACCCAACTATTGACCCAAATCATGATTCGGAGCCGATGCATATAGTGCTATAAGTTTGGGGTGCCGCACTTGTGAAAGTGGACGGACTTCTCATGCCATATTGATGGGTACTGAAGCCCCTGGCGTATTTTGCCGTACCATAGTGTACGGATGCAGCATGTTATTAATAAACATATATATAAAAAGAAGGTAATGCAAAAAATAGACAAAAAGCTATGCATTGTTTATAGAAAGGCTGCTATGAAAGCGGAACGATACAAATAGTGCAATAAGCAAAATAAATTGGACTATTTAACATGTCCTAGCCAGGGGCAGGCCGCGGAATTGTATTAAAAAACAGGTATACTGCTCGCAATAGAGACCACCTGGGAGTTCCACAATGCGGCGTGGCTTGTCTGCTTCCCTGGATCTTGCATCATTTGTGCGGCAGTTGAATTGCCGAACGGGTCGTCCGAAGTATGGAGTCCTGAGATTAAGAGAAAAAAAGAAGGAATCCGGCAGCCCCTGGTGCGGTTTAAGCCGTATTTCGGGCGTGCCGTGATAGTGCCCCTTCCCCTGTGCCCATGGTATTTCAAGAGCGTAGTTATGTAGGCGAAGCACTGGTTTCGCTATATCGCGAGGGCTAGGGTTGGGGCCGCATTGCTACGCTAGCTCGGAACGTGCCAGGCGGTCTTGTTGTAGGGTACTCCGGGCGCTCTTGACAGTGTCCGGCTTTTTGAAGGCCGAACTGGAGAACTGCCTAGAGAGGCTGCTTCGTACTTTTGCTGCGAGCGCTGCCGTGTGCTCCTCCGTTCGGAGGGAGCGTTCAGTGTTCCCATTGACCGTGATTACTCCTCTAGGGCCTAGCATCTTGAGCTTGAGGTATGCATAGTGCGGTACCGCGTTGAATTTTGCGAATGCGGTTCGCCTGAGAAGTGCGTGATAGCCACTACGGAACGGGACTATGTCGAAGATTAACTCCTCGCTTCGGAAGTTATCCGGAGATCCGAAGACCACTTCCAGTGTAACTGAGCCTGTACAGTTGGCTTCTACACCTGGTATGACGCCTTTAAAGGTCGTTTTGGTGGGCTTGATCCTCGAGGGATCTATGCCCATCTTTCGCACCGTATCCTGGTAAAGTAGGTTCAGGCTGCTGCCGCCGTCCATGAGGACTCTTGTGAGATGAAATCCGTCAATGATTGGGTCTAAAACCAATGCGGCGAAGCCGCTGTGACGGATGCTAGTGGGGTGGTCCCTTCGATCAAAGGTGATCGGGCAGGAGGACCATGGGTTGAACTTTGGGGCGACCGGCTCCATCGCATATACGTCCCGTAACGCATGCTTCTGCTCCCTCTTGGGGATGTGGGTTGCGTATATCATCTTCACCATCCGCACTTGCGGGGGAAATCCCTTCTGTCCACTGTTGTTCGGCGGCCTGGACTCCTCCTCGTCGTCGCTATGCAGCCCCTTGTCTTTGTTTTCGGCTCTTAACTTGCCTGCCTGCTTGAACACCCAACAATCCCTGTTGGTGTGATTGGCTGGCTTTTTGGGGGTGCCGTATATCTGGCACAAGCGGTCGAGTATTCGGTCCAAACTGGACAGGCCCTGAGTTTTTCTTTTGAATGGCTATTTCCGTTGACCGGATTTGTAGCCTCGGAATCCGGCATTAACTGCCGTATCCTCGTTGCTGTCGCTGTTAACGTGGCGCTTTTGTTTGTTCCGACGCGACCTGTCACTTTTGTCCTTGGTATTCGAATTACCAGTGTTCTTGATTAAGTTGTTACTGCGAGCTAGCCAGCTGTCTTCTCCCGCGCAAAAGCGGGTCATGAGTGTCATGAGGGCTGCCATAGATTTCGGCTTTTCATGTCCCAGGTGCCGGGCCAGCCACTCGTCACGGATATTATGCTTGAAGGCCGCTAAGGCCTCTGCGTCCGGACAGTCGACTATTTGGTTTTTCTTTGTTAGGAACCGTGTCCAGAATTACCTGGCCGATTCTTCTGGTTGCTGAATTATGTGGCTTAGGTCATCGGCGTCCGGTGGTCGCACATAAGTGCCCTGGAAGTTGTCAAGGAATGCGGCTTCCAGGTCCTCCCAAGAACCGATTGAGTTTGCTGGCAAGCTGTTAAGCCAATGTCGGGCCAGTCCCTTAAGTTTGAGTGGGAGGTATTTGATGGCGTGTAGATCATCGCCGCGGGCCATGTGGATATGAAGGAGATAATCCTCGATCCATACCGCAGGATCTGTTGTGCCATCGTACGATTCGATGTTTACGGGTTTGAAGCCCTCAGGGATTTTATGATCCATTACTTCATCTGTGAAGCATAGTGGGTGTGTGGCGCCTCTGTATTGGGCTATATCACGACGCAGCTCGAAGGAGCTTTGTCTGTTGAGTTCGGCTCGGTCGGATTCATTGCGTCCGGAGTGACGATCACCGTCACGTGCCGTGGGGCGCCTGCGCAATCCGTAGATTGATCTTGTTTGCCTGGCCTTGTCCTCCAGGATGTCGCACAGGTCGGGCGCATTTTCCCGTGCCTTAGTATGCTTGACGCGGTGCCGGGGCATGGCTTGAGTGGAGGGCCAAGAGGCCTCTCTGTCGCGGCCACGAGGTGGCCGGTCGGCCATGTCATGCGCTGGTGATGTAGGTGCTTCCTCCTCTAGTCGGGGTAGCAGCCTGCGCTTTGGGTAACTCTTGGAGGGGCGTTCGAGTTCATACTCTTCGGCCGCAAGGACTTCAGTCCATCTGTTAGCTAGCAAATCCTGATCAGCTCTAAGTTGTTGCCGCTTTTTCTTGAGGCTGCTTGCCGTGGCCATGAGCCTGCGTTTAAAACGCTCGTGTTCGGCAAGATCCTCTGGCACGACGAACTCGTCGTCGTCGAGGCTTGCCTCGTCTTCGGAGGGAGGCGTATAATTATCGTCCTCAACCTCTTGGTCTGCCGCCCTCTCGTGAGGGTTGGCTTCTCTGTCCTCCTGTGCCGAATTTTGCTGGAGGGGGTGTTCTTCGGCGCTATCCGGAGTAGTATTATCTCCCGTGCCGGAATCACCATTTTTGCTTTGGCGGGATTTAGAGCGGCGCCGCTGACGCCGGCGCTTGGGCTGTTTCTTAGAGGTATCGTCCACCGCTATTCCATCGCCATCTCCATCCTTTGGAGTGTCCACCATATATATGTCATATGACGAGGTGGCCTTCCAACGCCCCACAGGTGCTGGTTCTTGTTCGTCTCCTGCATCGTCGTCCATACCGTCGATGTCTTCGGAGTCGAAGTCAAGCATGTCGGTTAAGTCGTCGACAGTGGCTACGAAGTGGGTGGTGGGTGGGTTTTGAATTTCTTCATCGTCCGTATCCCAACCTTGCTGACCGTAGTCCGGCCAGGGCTCTCCTGATAAAGAGGGAGACTTTAGAGAATTCAGGATGTCGCCGAAGGGCGAGTGCTGAAAGATGTCCGCGGCGGTGAACTCCATTATCGGCGCCCAATCAGATTCGATCGGCAGGGGCGCGGGGGGCTCGGAGTTCGGAGAGGAATCCGGCTCCTCGGAGTCACTGGTCATGCGGAGTGCGGGGCTGGAGTCCGGCTCGATCGCCTCTCAGATCGCAGCCCCTGAGGCAGCGTCCAACCGCTGATCCTTGATTGGCGTAGTGGGCTCCGAATCAATGGTCGGAACCGATACGTGTGCGGCCTCCAAGGCGCTGTTTGGCGGCAGAGCTATATCATGCCCATCGAGACAGTGCGGTGATGAAGCTATGTACCTGGGGTAGGAGCACGGACCCGTCCCAAAGAGTCCTACCCAAGGACATCCCTAGAAGAAATCACCCATCAATCGACTTGAAGGTACTCCACTCGACGGGTTCAAGACACTCGACCAAGAAGCTACTCACTCGACTGCCAGGAGACCTACAGTTACTCCGTAGGCAAACGGTCAGCTGTTAAGTAGTCTTCATGGTCATTACAGCACTTTATTAGAGGCGTTACCAGTAACGCCCCATCTTAAATGTACTTTAAACCCTGCATTACTGAGGGCAGGAGGGGGCCGGCGAACTCTATATAAGCCACCCCCCTCCTCGGTAGGAAGGGTTCGCACCCCTGTAATCTATACACGCATAATCCAGTCGACCGCCTCCGGGCTCCGAGACGTAGGGCTATTACTTCCTCTGAGAAGGGCCTGAACTCGTAAACCTCGCGTGTAACAACTTCCCAATAGCTAGGATCTAGCCTCTCCATACTCACCCCCCTACATCACTGTCAGAGTTAGAACCACGACAGTTGGCGCCCACCATGGGGCGGGAATCTTAGCGCTTAGTTGGAGAAGTTGCGATCTTTTCCGATCCCTTTGATCATGGTTTCTTGCGGAGTTTTGGTGGAGGGCCGCGAGATCCGTCTCGGCGCGCTCACCTTCATCGCCGACGACTCCGCCTGGCTTCAGGAGGCACCACTCGACATCGACGCGCTCCCCGTCCGCGGCGCGACACACTTCCGCGCATGCATTCATGGCGTCCTCCTGCGGCAGCCGTCGACCCAGTATCGGTTGACCCCTGCGTCGTCTCCCCGCCCTGTCTCCCACCAGCGCAGGCGCTTCGGTCGGTCAAGACTTCAGCGGTGGGTGAGGCATGCCGTGGCCCGCCAATCGGCAGCCCCACAAGTCGCGGCAATCGAGCCCATCGAATCCCTCTACGGCCTGTTCGATCTGTCGACTGGTTCCGTGGAGACCGCATCCGAGTGCGATAGCAGCGATCCAGCGGCTGAGGTTCTGGCGGTCGATGGAACACACAGTCCCCCCGGTTTCCCTCGCACCGATGGAGGTGCGGGTGAGGGCGATCCGTCGCATCTCCACGATGAGTATCTCCCCGAACCTCTCACATCGCTATAGCGAGAGGAGCTTCGCCGCCGGAACATGGACGCGCTCCGCACTCCTATCATCGGAGAGACCCCCGAGGCCCGGGCCTTGGAGGACGCGCGTTTGGCCAACTTGGCCGAGCGCACTCGACTGGAGAATCTCCAGCGAGCACTCGACGAGCAAGAGCGTCAGCGGGCTCCCGAGTCTAGTCGACGCCAGCTCTTCCCGCCGACGCAGGTATATCGAACTCCAGTTCAAAATTTGGCCGCTGCAGCCCGTATAGCAGAATCAATTCAGCCATCCCAGTCAGAGGCAGGCAGGGGCTTGTTGCAGATCAGAGCATTGCTCCGGGCGGCAGGAAACCAGAATTCCGCCGTTTCTCAGTCGCGGGATAGGATCCACAGTCGATCCATTGCAGCAGACACAGTTCAGTCAGCCCACAGCCCGAGATCGCCCCCGAGGCGTGAGGGACGTCATGACCGGCATGATCAGTACCGGAGGAATGAGCACCGGAGGAATGAGCAGCATGATCGTCAATTCGATTGAGATGATCGACGTCGAGTGCCAACCCCTCCCCCGAGGAGCGGGTCGTACGCGCCTCGACGGCAAGATGACAGACGCCCTCACAGTGTTGGGCAGAGGATTCCAGTCGACCCTAGAGACCCAGGCTTTGATGCAAGGTCTATCCTCGTTCAAGGTTTGATCAACAGGAATAGGGCTCATCGAGAGGGCCACAACAGAGATGCACCCGCCAGCAGCAGCAGAGTACGTGTTTCAGGACCAGAGTGTTTTAGTCGAGCCATCAGGGCCGCAGTGATTCCTCCCAATTTCAGGCTGGCAACTGGAATCAACAAGTTCACCAGTGAGTCCAAGCCTGACACTTGGCTTGAAGATTACCGAGTGGCTGTACAGATTGGCGGTGGCAATGATGAAGTGGCCATGAAGCATTTGCCTCTTATGTTGGAGGGCTCAGCCAGAGCGTGGCTGAATCAGTTGGCCCCTAGCAGCATTTACACTTGGGAGGACCTCTCCCGAGTGTTTATCACAACCTTTGAAGGAACATGCAAGCGACCTGCAGGCCTTACGGAGTTACGGTCTTGCGTGCAGAAGCCGAATGAAACCCTGAGGGAATACATCCAGTGGTGGATCACGCTGCACCACTCGGTTGAGAATGTACCAGACCATCAAGCAGTTTGTGCCTTCAAGGAAGGCGTTAAATACAGAGAGTTGAATCTGAAGTTCGGTCGAACTGGAGAGATGTCTCTGAATCGGATGATGGAGATTGCCACCAAGTATGCTAACGGAGAAGATGAAGATCGACTCCGGAGTGGCAAGTAGAAAGCAGTCGCCCAGGAAACCGGAGGCAATTCCAGTCGGAAGCAAAAGCGGAAGGCCGAGCCGGCCGCTCCTGGGGAGGCCCTGGCCGTAGCCCAGGGAAACTTCAAGGGAAAATCCAAGGGCACCTGGAAGCCCAAGAAAGTCAAGGACCAAGATGGAAATGATGTTTTGGATGTGCCATGTCACATCCACACCAAGAAGGATGAAGGTAATTTTATTTACCCAAAGCATACCACTCGACAGTGCCGGCTCCTGATCCAGCAGTTCCAAGGAAAGCAGTCCAAGGATAAGGAAAAAGAGTCGGACAGAGTCGAGGACAAGGAAGACAGTGACGATGGATACCCCCAAGTCAATTCCACCCTGATGATTTTTGCCAATGTCGAAAGCAAAAGTCGACTGAAAGTCATTAACCGAGAGGTGAACATGGTTGCCCCGGCAACACCCACTTACCTGAAGTGGTCTCAGACTGCCATCACATTCGACCAGTCTGATCACCCGATGCACATTGCCACCCCTGGGAGGCAAGCTTTGGTGGTCGACCCAATTGTTGAAGGCACTCGACTGACTAAATTCCTAATGGATGGAGGCAGTGGCCTGAACATACTGTATGCTGACACATTGAAAGGAATGGGCATTCCGATGTCCAGACTCAGCACCAGTAACATGAGTTTCCACGGAGTCATTCCTGGGAAGAAAGCCCAATCACTCGGCCAGATCGCTCCTGATGTGGTTTTCGGTGATTCAAAGAATTACCGCAAGGAAAAGTTGACATTCGAGGTTGTGGACTTCCAAAGTGCTTATCACGCCATTTTGGGCAGGCCAGCTTACGCACGCTTCATGGCCCGGCCATGTTACGTGTACCTCAAACTGAAGATGCCTGGCCCCAAAGGTGTGATCACTGTTACGGGAAATCGGAAGAAGGCTGAAGAATGCTTTCAGAAGGGCTCAAAGATTGCAGATGCTCAGATGGCAGTGGTCGAGCTGCAAGAGTACCAAAAGACTGCCGATCCAAGCGAGTTGCTACGAGCCAAGAAGCCTGCTTCAGAATCAGCTTTTCAGTCGTCCGGTGAAACAAAGACAGTCCACATTCACCCGACCGACCTCGATGCTGCCCCGACTCATATCTCAACGACGCTAGAATCCAAATAGGAAGAAGCGCTCATCCAGCTCCTCCGTGAGAACTGGGACATCTTCGCATGGAAACCCTCTGACATGCCTGGAGTTCCCAGGGGGCTGGCTGAGCACCGTTTGCGGGTCGACCCAAAATTCAAACCTGTGAAGGAACATCTTCGACGGTCCGCCGCCCAGAAGAAGCAAGCCATTGGCGAGGAAGTGGCTCGGCTCTTAGCAGCAGAGTTCATCCGAGAGATCTACCACTCCGAGTGGCTTGCCAATGTCGTCATGGTCCCCAAAAAGGACAAGTCACTCCGCATGTGCATTGACTTCAAGCATATCAATCGGGCCTGCCCAAAAGATTATTTTCCCCTCCCTCGCATCGACCAAATAGTCGACTCGACTGCGGGGTGCGAGAGACTGTCTTTCCTAGACGCCTATTCCGAGTACCATCAGATCCGTCTGTATGGGCCCGACGAGATCAAAATAGCTTTCATCACTCCATTCGGGTGCTTCTGTTATGTCACCATGCCGTTCGGCCTCAAGAACACCGGAGCCACGTTCATGAGAATGATTCAGAAGTGTTTACTCACCCAAATCAGTCGGAATGTGGAGGCATACATGGACGATATCGTGGTCAAGTCCCGAAAAGGTTCCGACCTGCAGACTGACCTTGCTGAAACCTCTGCCAATCTCAGGAGGTACGATATCAAGCTCAATCCATCAAAGGCACATTCGGAGTTCCAGGTGGAAAATTACTCGGTTTTCTCGTTTCCGAACGAGGGATCGATGCCAATCCTGAGAAAATTGGCACCATACTCCGGATGAAGCGTCCTGTACGCGTGCACGATGTCCAAAAGCTTACAGGCTGCTTGGCCGCTTTAAGTCGATTCATTTCTCATCTCGGTGAAAAGGCGCTGCCTCTTTACCGACTGATGAAGAAGTCTGACAAGTTCGAGTGGACTCCAGAAGCTGACGCGGCATTTGCAGAGCTCAAAGCTCTGCTCTCCACCCAGCCGGTGCTTGCTGCCCCAATCAGCAAAGAGCCTCTGCTGCTTTACATTGCAGCCACAGGACAAGTTGTCAGCACAGTACTTACGGTCGAGCGGGAAGAAGAAGGAAAGACCTTCAGAGTTCAGCGCCCAGTCTATTATCTGTCCGAAGTTTTGACCCCTTCAAAACAAAGATACCCTCACTACCAGAAGCTTGTATATGGGATTTACATGACCACGAAGAAGGTTGCGCATTACTTCTCTGACCACTCCATTACAGTCGTCAGTGACGCCCCACTGTCAGAGATTCTGCATAACAGAGATGCAACTGGTCGAGTGGCCAAGTGGGCGATTGAACTCCTTCCCTTAGATATCAGGTTTGAAGCAAAGAAGGCTATCAAGTCCCAAGCAATCGCAGATTTCATCGCCGAGTGGATTGAATAGCAACTTCCGACTCAAGTTCACTCGGAGCACTGGACCATGTTCTTCGACGGATCTAAGATGCTGAATGGTTCCGGTGCTGGGGTAGTTCTAGTCTCCCCCCGAGGAGATAAGCTCAGATATGTTCTCCAGATTCACTTCGATTCCTCCAACAATGAAGCAGAGTATGAAGCACTTTTGTATGGGTTGCGCATGGCCATTTCACTCGGCGTCCGTCGCCTCATGGTCTATGGCGACTCAGATTTGGTGGTTAATCAGGTGATGAAGGAGTGGGACGTCAGAAGTCCAGCTATGACTGGTTATTGCAATGCAGTGAGAAAGCTAGAAAAGAAATTCGAGGGGTTGGAGCTTCATCACATCCCCCGACTGAAAAACCAAGCAGCTGATGACCTGGCAAAGATAGGCTCCAAGAGAGAGGCCATTCCCAGCAATGTGTTTTTGGAGCACATCCGCTTGCCGTCAGTCCAGGAAGATCCTTTCACAGAAGAAGCCCCACAACCAAAAAGTGCCACAGACCCGACTGAAGTCGAAGTTCCTGCTGTGGTCGACCTAATCATGGAAGTCTTGGCAATCACTCCCGACTGGACGATACCGTACATCGCGTATATCCTAAGGAAAGAGCTCCCGGAAGACGAGGAAGAGGCTCGACAGATCGTCCGCCGATCTAAGGCCTTCACAGTCATAAAGGGGCAGTTGTATAGAGAAAGCGTGACTGGAATCGGTCAGAAGTGCATAACACCAGAAGAAGGTCGGATAATCCTTGATGATATCCACTCGGGAACCTGCGGTCACCATGCGTCCTCCCGGACCATTGTGGCCAAAGCATACCGAGCGGGATTTTACTGGCCGAGAGCAAATGAGATGGCAAAGGAGATAGTTGACAAGTGTGAGGGGTGTCAGTTCTACTCCAACATGTCCCACAAGACCGCATCAGCCCTGAAGACCATTCCACTCGTCTGGCCCTTCGCTGTCTGGGGACTGGACATGGTCGGTCCTCTGAGAACAGGCAGGAGCGGTTTCACCCATGTGCTTGTGGCAGTCGACAAGTTTACCAAGTGGATTGAAGCTAAACCCATCAAGAACCTCGATGCTGGCACTGCTATTGGTTTCGTCAGAGGACTAACATTCAGATATGGAGTCCCTCACAGCATCATCACTGACAATGGGTCAAACTTCGATTCAGACCAGTTCAGAGCCTTTTGCGCCTCTCAAGGCATCCGAGTCGACTATGCATCAGTCGCCCATCCCCAGTCGAATGGACAAGCTGAAAGAGCAAATGGTTTGATCCTCAAAGGACTAAAACCCCGACTAATGCGTGACCTCAAGCACGCGGCAGGTGCCTGGGTCGACGAGCTTCCATCAGTTCTGTGGGGATTAAGGACCACCCCTAACCGGTCGACTGGAAGAACCCCATTCTTTCTTGTTTATGGAGCCGAAGCCGTTCTGCCAAGTGATCTTCTTCACAACGCTCCCCGAGTCGAGCTTTACACCGAGGATGAAGCAGAACAGGCTCGGCAAGATGCAGTAGACCTCCTGGAAGAAGAAAGAGAGATGGCCATGATCAGATCGACCATTTATCAGCAAGACTTGCGTCGATTCCATGCCCGGCATGTGAAGAGTCGAGCCTTCCAAGAAGGAGATTTGGTCCTCCGAGTGGATCAACAGAAACCACACAAGCTTGCTCCTACTTGGGAAGGCCCCTTCATCATCACCAGAGTCCTCCACAACGGAGCGTATCACCTCTACAATGTTGATCGCCAGATTGACGAGCTGCGAGCTTGGAATGCGGAACTACTCCGCCCCTTTTACACTTAAGTTCCTTCCCATAAAGATGTAATAAGAGAAACTTCCGCAGTTCATTTTTATCAAAGTCAAGAGTGTTCCAATGATTGCTGTCACTTCTGTTTACATACGAGAACCCCCAGTGGGTGACTTAGCCGCGAACCCGTTTCGCCTAAGTTCAAAAAAAAATCCTACCGAGTGGAGAGCAAACCTCCCACTCGGGGGCTTAGCTGCAGTCCAGCACTCGCCTAAGTTCTCCTACGCAGAGACTTAGCTGCAGTCAGCACTCGCCTAAGTTTGAAAAATCCTACCGAGTGGAGAGCAAACCTCCCACTCGGGGGCTTAGCTGCAGTCCAGCACTCGCCTAAGTTCTCCTACGCAGAGAGACTTAGCTGCAGTCAGCACTCGCCTAAGTTTGAAAAATCCTACCGAGTGGAGAGCAAACCTCCCACTCGGGGCTTAGCTGCAGTCCAGGCACTCGCCTAAGTTCTCCTACGCAGAGACTTAGCTGCAGTCAGCACTCGCCTAAGTTTGAAAAATCCTACCGAGTGGAGAGCAAACCTCCCACTCGGGGGCTTAGCTACAGTCCAGCACTCGCCTAAGTTCTCCTACGCAGAGACTTAGCTGCAGTCAGCACTCGCCTAAGTTTGAAAAATCCTACCGAGTGGAGAGCAAACCTCCCACTCGGGGGCTTAGCTGCAGTCCAGCACTCGCCTAAGTTCTCCTACGAAGAGACTTAGCTACGGTCAGCACTCGCCTAAGTTTGAAAACTCCTACCGAGTGGAGAGCAAACCTCCCACTCGGGGGCTTAGCTGCAGTCCAGCACTCGCCTAAGTTCTCCTACGAAGAGACTTAGCTGTGGTCAGCACTCGCCTAAGTTTGAAAAATCCTACTGAGTGGAGAGCAAACCTCCCACTCGGGGGCTTAGCTGCAGTCCAGCACTCGCCTAAGTTCTCCTACGAAGAGACTTAGCTGCGGTTAGCACTCGCCTAAGTTTGAAAAATCCTACCGAGTGGAGAGCAAAGCTCCCACTCGGAGGCTTAGCTGCAGTCCAGCACTCGCCTAAGTTCTCCTACGAAGAGACTTAGCTGCGGTCAGCACTCGCCTAAGTTTGAAAATCCTATCGAGTGGAAAGCAAACCTCCCACTCGGGGGCTTAGCTGCAGTCCAGCACTCGCCTAAGTTCTCTTACGAAGAGACTTAGCTGCGGTCAGCACTCGCCTAAGTTTGAAAAATCCTACCGAGTGGAGAGCAATCCTCCCACTCGGAGGCTTAGCTGCAGTCCCGCACTCGCCTAAGTATGAAACACTTCTCATTTCCCAAGGACGACGAGGGGCAGGTCGACCGCCACCTTCTCCTTCGGAGCTGCACCACAGACACAAAGTTATTTCGAGTGAAGATCAAATCCCACTCGACGGGTCATCCACAAAGAGATTCAACGACAAATCAAGTTCAAATAAAGCCTAAAATATCCGAGAGACCTCAGATCAAAGTACTCGAGCCCACAGCTCGGCAGAGTTTAACTGTTACACTTCCACTCGGCATTCCGAGGCAAATTTAAGGCAGAGTTTAACGGATTACAAAATATACTCGGCATCCCGAGGCAAGTTTTTTCATTCCTCAGGAGGAGGAGGACTGGCAGGGGCGACAAACTCATCCAAGTCGATCCCATCTGCGATGCGGGTAGCAGCAGCAATAAATGTCTCCATGAAGTCCTCGAAGTTGTGCTTCCTCGTGTTGGCAACTTGGATGGCGGCCAGCTTCTCCTCTCGCACCTCCTTGCAATGGACGCGGACCAGAGACAGAGCCACGTCGGCACCACACCGAGCTGAAGACTTCTTCCACTCTTGCACTCGGTCAGGAATTCCGTTGAGTCGAGTAATCAGAGACTCGAGATCATTCTGGAGCGTGGACTCTGGCCAAAGCATCGGGTCGATCCGCGTCATGGCGACCTTCAGTCGAGCCAAGTAATCCATGACGCCGTCAACGCGGGATTCCAGTCAGAGCAGGTTCATGGCAGCTTCGTCTTGCACCAGAGAGTTGATTGGATCCAAACCTGTTTCGATCTGCCCGGTCTCCTCTTCGAAGTTCTGGCAAAGTTCTGCATGCACGACCCAAGGATAAGTCAAATTTCATAAAACTGAGTCGACACAAAAAGAACCAGTCGGAACTGATTGTGCACCTTCGAGCTTGATGTACAGCTTCTTGGCAAAGCTCCTCAAGTAGCTCTCCAGGTCGTCTCTCCTGCGAGCGATGCTTTCCATCTTCTCGCTCAGGGTGAGGTGCTCCTTCTTCCAACGCGAACACTCCCTGTTGGCTTCCTTCAGAGCGGTCTTCAACTTGGTGTTCTCCCCTTCTAATTGGTCGACCAAAGCCAGCTTCTGCGCGGCCAGAGCGGTCTTGTCATCAGCCTCCTTACGGGCAGCAGCCAAGTCCTGATCCTTCTTCGCCAGAGCTTCTTTTAGTTTTTCTGCAAAAATGATGATTGAGTCGGAGAAAGCGAAGAGATACTCAAGCCTAAAAACTAACCAGTCGACAAAGGCGTCTTACCTGCGGCGCCGTCTCTGACCTTCTGCAGCTCCGTCCTGGCCAGCTCCAGATCGAGGTTCATTTGAATTTGCTGCTTCTCCAGGTCAGCCAAGCAGGTTCCAAGATCACAAGACTTCTGAAGTCGAAGGGGAGGAGTTGCAATCTCAGTAAAAAAAAAGAAGAAGAGCAACAAAGACAATAAATACTAAGACTACGGTCGACTGCCAGCAGTCCACCATAGTCTCGGGGACTACACCCAGTGGGTGCACTTAGCGTGCCCCCACCGGTTCCTATCCCACCCGACCAACCCCTGAAGTTGAGTCAAAGACAAGTTGCTTCCGAGCAGCTAAGAGACAATAAGCCTACACCCAGTAAAAAAAAGAGAGAGAGAGAAAGACGTCGACTGCCCGCAGTCGACGGGATACCGTTCCATTCGACATGGCCCGATCAGACAGAGCGAAGAAACTCAACTACGACTCAATTTAAAGCCTACAGCCGACTGCCAGCAGTCGACCGTAGTCTCGGGGACTACACCCAGTGGGTGCACTTAGCGTGCCCCCACTCGTCCAAAAAAACACCCAGTGGGTGTACAAACTTAAAGATCTTCGAAAAAGAGATTCTTCAAAGAACATACCAAAACAGACCAAGTGTTGAAGTCGACTGACCTGGACATTGCTCTGAAGAGCCGAGCTTGCGTCGTAAGCCGCCTGGCAAGCCTCCCGAGCCACTTTTACCTGTTCCATCATGACTCCAGCCTGGCGTACAGCCTCCTTCGCAGCAGCCGCTTGGTCCTCAGGGACGGGGTACGCAGCAAAAAGCGAAGACGGATCTGCAGTCGACGCTGAAGGCTGCACTCTCGTCAAAGGAACAGCGAAAGTCACGGAAGCCCGAGTGGGTTCGCCATCATCCCGAACTGCAACCTCAGGCGCGGGAGTGGATTGCGGAGTCTTGCCAGCCAACACCTTCTTCTTCCTCTTCACCCTCAGTGGTGCGTTGTCGTCGTCGTCCGGGAGGTCGATAACATGAGGAGGAGCTGCAAGGAAAACATTCAATCGACCAACGCTTCAGTCGACTCGTAAGCAGGACGGCAGTGATCGTACCAGGGTTGGAGGTGACAGCGTCCTCCATCTCTTGGTCGTCGTTCCTGGCGGAGACCTCAGAAGTTGCACCACTGCAAATCTCGAAAGTTAGTCAGTTGGCCCAGTGAATCGACCAAGGATCCGTCCACAGTCGACAAAGGAAAGCAAGTGTTGTTTTTACCCCGAAATGGTGGGAACAGCTATCTTCATCTTGGGCAAGGCCTTGGGCGGCTTAGATGGCGCCGTTCGTGGGTGCTTGGGAGCCTTCCCGGTCGGCGGAGGAGAAGAAGTCCGAGGGCGTTTCGACGACTGCCCAACAGGAGCGGCCGCCTTGCCACGTTCCTGCGCTGGATCGTGGGCGAGCTTGGACCGTCCCTCCGGGCGGGACGGTTCAGCCTCCTCCTCCTCTTCACTGGAGAAGATGTCGTCGCCCTCCTCTCCCTCACCGTCGGACTCCCACTCGACCTGGTCGTCCCCGCTCTCGCCTCCGCTCCCCTCACCTTCCTCGGTCGGCCCTTGTGCCCCGTTGGGCGTCGAGTACATCTCGATGGTAGCCTGGAGGACAACGGACAGGACGAAAGTCAGTCGACTTACACAAAGAAGACTAATACAGAAGGCCAGATATCCGACACAAAGACATACCTGATCCACTTCATATGAGTTGTCGAGTGGAATCACCCTTCTGGCTCCTCGGGGGTTATCTTTGTTCCCCGTGATGCTTGACAGCCACCCCTCCAGCATCTCATCGGTGACCTCCTCCGGGTGGATCCGAGTGGTGTCGTCAAGGCCAGAATACAGCCACATCGGATGGTCTCGCGCCTGGAGCGATTGGATGCGCCTCTGGAGAAAGACCTCTAACAGGTCCATCCCAGTCACCCCCTCACGGACAAGTTCAACCACTCGACCCGCCAATACCTTGACTTGGGCACTTTCCTCCGGCGTGACTTTCAGAGAGATAGGCTTCTCGGCTCGGTCGAGTGAAAAACGAGGAAGACCGGTCGACTGTCCGAGGGTCGCCTGGTCCTGGCAGTAGAACCAGGTCGACTGCCAGCCGCGGACCGACTCCGGGAAGGTGATAGAGGGGAAACAGCTCTTCCCCCTCGTCTGGATCGCCAGACCCCCGCACAACTAGATGACTTGCGTCTTCTCGTCACTCGACTTGGCCTTCTTCACCGACTGAGAGCGGCAAGTAAAGATATGCTTGAAAAGCCCCCAATGCGGACGGCAACCCAAGAAGGCCTCGCACATGGAAATGAACGCGGCAAGGTAGACTATGGAATTGGGGGTAAAGTGATGGAGCTGCGCTCCGAAGAAATTCAAGAAGCTCTGGAAGAATGGATGGGGAGGCAGAGAAAACCCTCGGTCGATGTGGGTGGCGAGGAGCACGCACTCACCGTCGCGGGGTTGCGGCTCGATCTCCCTCCCCGGGAGACGCGTGGCCTCGTGGGGAATGGCTCCTCCCTCGACCATGTCGTTGAGATCTTCCTGCCGGAGCACCGATGGCATCCAATCGCCCTGAATCCAACCCTTGGGCAGGGTGGTCCGGGAGGAAGATCCACCTCGCGAAGACTTCTTTCCTTTCCCCGCCGTCGCCGCCTTCTTCGCGCGCTCCAAAGCAGTGGTCTTGCCCTTCACCATCGTCGCCGGCGAGGTCTCGCACGGGCTAACGGTGCTAGGGTACGGCCGAGGGTCGCAGGAGGGCCGGTGAAGGGAGAGAGGAAGAAAGAAAGAAGGAAGCAGAAGAGAAGCGCGCGGCTTGGAAACCCCGAGCCGGCAACTTATAAGGGGCTGCTCCCGAGTGGCTGACCGGTAGGCCCAGGCAGCCCAGTCAAATCCTGCAACAGAGGCACGCGTAGTATGTGGCGAAAAAGGCGACGCGAGGATCGAGGAGTTTCCGCTTTATCGCTTCCGATTACTGCGGCTGCTCCCGTCCCGCGCGCTTCCCAAAATCCAAATCCCGTGAGATCCGCGGGCCGCAGAACCGCTTGCCAAAAACAGAGTATCCCGCTCGTACCAACACTCGGCATGTTGCAAGCAAGGATATTCACTCGACGAAGGGCCTGGAAAGGATCAAGGCGACTGAAAGAGGTTGGTGACATCGTCCGCGACAACTGACCCTAAGCGAGGCACTCTTACAGCCCCGAAGAACCGGTCGGAAAGGATCCCCAACTCTTCCCCCACTCTAACCTCGATCCATTCGGGGGCTAATGATGAAGCTATGTACCTGGGGTAGGAGCACTGACCCGTCCCAAAGAGTCCTACCCAAGGACATCCCTAGAAGAAATCACCCATCAATCGACTTGAAGGTACTCCACTCGACGGGTTCAAGACACTCGACCAAGAAGCTACTCACTCGACTGCCAGGAGACCTACAGTCACTCCGTAGGCAAACGGTCAGCTGTTAAGTAGTCTTCATGGTCATTACAGCACTTTATTAGAGGCGTTACCAGTAACGCCCCATCTTAAATGTACTTTAAACCTTGCATTACTGAGGGCAGGAGGGGGCCGGCGAACTCTATATAAGCCACCCCCCTCCTCGGTAGGAAGGGTTCGCACCCCTGTAATCTATACACGCATAATCCAGTCGACCGCCTCCGGGCTCCGAGACGTAGGGCTATTACTTCCTCCGAGAAGGGCCTGAACTCGTAAACCTCGCGTGTAACAACTTCCCAATAGCTAGGATCTAGCCTCTCCATACTCACCCCCCTACATCACTGTCAGAGTTAGAACCACGACATGCGGCACGCTTGGCTGTGGCTCGAATCCGTCGAAGATCAAGTCCCCGTGGATGTCAGTCGTGTAGTTTAGGCTTCCAAACCTGACCTGATGGCCAGGGGCGTAACTTTCGATCTGCTCAAGGTGACCAAGCGAGTTGCCCGCAGTGCGAAGCCGCCGAAGATGAAGATCTGTCCGGGGAGGAAAGCCTCACCCTAGTCTGCATCGTGGTTGATGATCGAAGAAGCCATCGGGCCTGAAAGCGACGACACAGAGGAACTCTCAATGAAAGCACCAATGTCAGTGTCAAAACCGGCAGATCTCGGGTAGGGGGTCCCGAACTGTGCGTCTAGGCCGGATGGTAACAGGAGACAAGGGACACAATGTTTTACCCAGGTTCGGGCCCTCTTGATGGAGGTAAAACGCTACGTCTTGCTTGATTACTATTGATGATATGGGTAGTACAAGAGTAGATCTACCACGAGATCAAGGAGGCTAAACCCTAAAAGCTAGCCTATGGTATGATTGTTGTATGATGAAGTTGTCCTATGGACTAAAACCCTCCGGTTTATATAGACACCGGAGAGGGTTAGGGTTACACAAAGTCGGTTACAATGGTAGGAGATCTTGAATATCCGCATCGCCAAGCTTGCCTTCCACGCCAAGGAAAGTCCCATCTGGACACGGGACGGAGTCTTCAATCTTGTATCTTCGTAGTCCTGGAGTTCGGCTGAAGGTATAGTCCGGTTACCCGAACACCCCCTAATCCAGGACTCCCTCAGCCGATTACCCAGGGCTACTCCAAGCCTCACAAGTAACTGAGACCGAAGTCCCAGCACTTTGAAAAGGGATCTATCCTCGTGTGTTTTCGATTGCCGTATAACAACCGTGTTTTGCAGGGGAGGTCCTTGAGACAGGAGGCCGAGCCTGCGGCGACTAGCCAACGAGGGGCGGCAAGGCCCCACGGCCTAAAAAGAAGTGCGGTCCGGACTGAGACGCCGGCGCAAAGGTATAGCGCGCCATCTTATTCCCACGTGTTATTCCTTCAAGGCATATTAACACTTGTGCTCTCTTTAGGACGAAGAGACCTCGCCGGACTATATCCGGAGAGGTTGCCAATCGCGCCTCCACCAGCCAGGCTCCAAAGCCTGGTCCGGAAGCGGAGGCGAACACAAGGCGCGCACCGGACGCTCCTCCGACAAAGGATGCGGACAGGCTGTCTGCCACCAATTCCGAGGTAGAGAGTGCCATGAACCACAGGCGTCACCGGACAGTTCTTCGCAATGCTTGTTTCTCCCAAGAGGCATTGGATGCCTTTAATTCGAGAGATGCGTACCTCCGTGCCGCTCAAAATGGTCTAGCCAAAGCCACGGAGCAATATGTAAAAGACATACGGGTAAGAAAATTTTGGTAATTATATATATACCAGTAGCCCCTGAGACTTGAAACAGTTAGAATAACTAATTTAAGGATCATTTGTTATGCAGGTTCTTACATAAAACAATACCCTACTGTCCCAGGAGCTGGAAGAGTGAAAAGCCCAACTTGAGGCCGCACTAGCCACGGCAGGGGAGCCCAAGGAGACCCCCTCTGGTAATATACGCTTCGAAAGATAAGCATTTTGCGAAGTGCGGCGTGGGTGCAAATCTGACAAATGAAACTGCAGATGGCGCCGGATTAAATCCGGAAAAGCAACAACTCCTACGCCAGTTGAAGGCTGGTGAGAGTGTGCTCACAAAGGTGAGGCGGGAGAAGAACGATCTCCAAGATGCCAACACCAAGCTGGGCGTTGAACTGAAGGACGTTCGTGCCCAGCTGTTGGACTCCGTTAAGGAGAATCAGCGGCTTCGACGCGGCATATTTAGTAAGTGCTTAAACGAACTTTGAAAAAAGAGTTCGGCGAGGAAGTCGACTAACAGAGTAATGTCTGTAGGTTTGCTAATAGGTCGTCCTGCAGAGGAAATGCCCGGTTCTACGGGTGACCTTCTTCCTGAGCTCTCACAACTACACGAGCGAGTTCGGCAGGTGATGCAAGGCGTCGCCCAGGCCTTGTGGCCATCCGTCTCCATGCCCGAAGGCCTTGGAGAGCTTGTAGAGAAGCTGAATGGAGCACGGTGGCGCTTCCGATTGTGGAAGATGTCGGCCTGCCGTCAAGGCGCCAGGGAGGCCTGGGCCATGGTGAAGACGCGGTACACGAAGGCTGGCCCAAACCACATGGCCGAGGTCGGACCTGTGGGGCCCGATGGGAAGGAGATCCCTGTGAGCTTAGTATACGGCTAAGTAGAATTGGCCGCAAAGTATTCCCAACAGGACTGTAAGCTAGATAGCCTGTTAGATGGTATTGAAGAGGAATACAATCAGTCAGATTGACTATGTAATATTAATTGACATGTGTAATGCCTTCTAGACGGATTGTAGATCGTTTGTCATGGACGACCTTTTCGCTTCAACCTCGAGACCTGACGGTCCGGAGTGTGTCCGAATACCCTCGCGGTTATATAAGAACCGGGGTATGCATGGAGACCAGGCGTAGGGGTCATTAGTGCTTGAACAGACAAGTGCCCAACTAGTTATGTTATATTACATGGTTAGTAAGAAACATCTTCCAGGGAGAATAGTTCTGTTAGGGGTTCCTTTCCCTGGGAGGCATGCCCTAAAGTGCATGTCCATTCTGCGAAAAGAGACGCAGGAAAAACATCTGGGAGCGTATAGATAAATAAGTGAAAAAAAGATCATCTTTAGTTCACTAACCGAATATTCCCTTAAGAACGCTAGCTTTCGGCTTCACCCAGTCTGAGGTACACATCCGGCTGACCCGGCAGTAACAATCACAGAGGTGCTCCCTTTACCATCTAGCCGAACAATCGGGAACGTAGGGGTAAGCACAGGAGCCAGGCAACCCAGCTTGGCCAAAACTTAAGTCATATCGATGCATATAATGGTGAATAAAAGGTACATGCGGAAGTGTGACTCATGTGTTGGGCATGAAGCCCGTATAAATAAGCTTCTGTTTAAAGAAGCCCTCGGGTTTAATGAGCGCAGATAGCGCGTCACTTTATGAGCCTTTAAAGGCTATAAGAGAGAGAGAGAGAGAGAGAGAGAGACGGGAGAAGGAGAGAAATGTAAGACAGAAAGTATATAAAAAATGGACAGAGGAAGGAGACGAACACAGAGTCCGGCGCTAAGCATAGAATCTTCGGAGACGGGCTGCGTTCCATGGGTTCGGCTCGAGTCGGTTATCTGATGCATCTCGCAGGCGGTACGCTCCACCAGTCAGGACTTGGTCAATTATGAAGGGACCTTCCCACTTGGGCTTGAGTTTGTCCTTTTTCTTGTCCGGCAGGCGTAGAACTAATTCGCCAACATTGTAATTTTTGGCTCGTACTTCTCTGCTTTGGTATCTTCGAGCCTGCTGTTGATAGAATGTGGAACGGGCTTTTGCCACGTCACGCTCTTCCTCCAAGGCGTCCAAATTGTCCTGCCGATCAAGCTCGGCTTCTCTTTCTTCGTACATGCGCACTCGAGGTGAGTCACGAATTATGTCGCAGGGCAAAACTGCCTCTGCACCGTACACCATGAAGAATGGTGTGTATCCAGTGGTGCGATTCGGCGTGGTCCACAGCCCCCAGAGTACGGAGTCGAGCTCCTCTACCCAGTGTGTATTAGATTCCTTAAGGGACCGCACTAATCTGGGTTTGATGCCGCTCATGATAAGACCATTTGCACGTTCGACCTGGCCGTTAGTTTGTGGGTGATAGACGGAAGCATAATCGAGCTTGATGCCCATGTTTTTGCACCAGAGTTTTACCTCGTCGGCCATAAAGTCCGTGCCGTTATCAGTGATGATGCTGTGGGGGACGCCGTAACGGTGTACAACCCCGGATATAAAGTCTATCACCGGTCGGATTTGGCCGTCTTAACAGGCTTGGCTTCTATCCATTTGGTGAACTTATCCACCATGACCAGTAAGTATTTTTTCTTGTGGGTTCCGCCTTTAAGGAGTCCAACCATGTCAAGCCCCCAGACCGCGAAGGGCCAAGTGATGGGGATAGTTTGGAGGGCGCTGGGTGGCATATGGCTTTGGTTTGCAAAAACCTGGCAACCGACGCATCGTTGGACTAAGTCCTGGGCGTCTGCCTGGGCCGTTGGCCAATAAAAGCCTGTATGGAAGGCCTTGCTTACAAGGGACCGAGCTGCAGCGTGATGACTGCTGAGTCCGGCATGAATTTTAGCCAGGAGGTTCCGCCCTTCCTCTTCGGAGATGCACCTTTGAAGGACTCCGGTAGTGCTTTTCTTATAAAGCTCTCCCTCATGGACTTTATAGGCTTTAGATCGCCGCACTATGTAGCGTGCCTCATTTTGGTCCTCGGGGAGTTCCTGCCTAGTAAGGTAGGCGAGGAATGGTTCTGTCCACGGGGCAATGATGGCCATTATTACGTGGGCTGAAGGTGTTATTTCATTGGCAGAGCCTCCAATTATGTCAGAGTGTTCGGTGTCGGGCAGTGTGGTTGGGTCCGGGCTGTTATTGCCGGGTTCCCCTTCCCATACTACGGATGTCTTGAGCAGCCTTTCCAAGAAGATGTTGGGGGGACTACATCGCGTTTTGCGCAGATGCATGCCAGGACATCTCCCGCCTGATTATTTTCCCGGGCTATATGGTGAAATTCGAGCCCTTCGAACCGAGCTGACATTTTTAGGACGGCGTTGCGATAAGCTGCCATTTTTGGATCCTTGGCATCAAAGTCTCCATTTATTTGGGATATTGCGAAGTTCGAGTCGCCGCGCACCTCTAGGCGTTGAATGCCCATGGATACTGCCATCCGGAGACCATGTAAAAGGGCCTCATATTCGGCTGCATTGTTGGAGTTTGTGTACATTATTTGGAGTACGTATTGAACTGTGTCTCCTGTGGGGGACGTCAAAACGACGCCAGCCCCTAGACCAGCCAACATTTTAGAGCCGTTGAAGTGCATGACCCAGTTTGAATATGTGTCGTACTCTTTAGGGAGTTCGGCCTCCGTCCATTCTGCGACGAAGTCGGCCAAAACTTGCGACTTGATAGCTCGCCGTGGCTTGTAAGTTATGTCGAACGGGAGGACCTCAATGTCCCATTTTGCAATCCGTCCCGTCGCATCGCGGTTGTTTATAATATTGTTAAGTGGCACTTCCGAGGCTACTGTTATTGAACACTCTTGAAAGTAGTGTCGCAGCTTCCGGGATGCCATAAATACCGCGTACGCAATCTTTTGATAATGCGGGTACCGTGACTTGCACGGAGTAAGGACAGTGGACACATAGTAGACCGGCTTTTGAAGGGGGAATTTGTGTCCGTCCGTTTCTCGTTCGACGATGAGCACTGCGCTTACGACCTGATGGGTTGCTGCAATGTATAATAGCATTGGTTTGCCAATGTTTGGCGTGACCAGGACTGGGTTTGTTGCCAAGATGGCTTTTATTTCATCGAGTCCGGCCATGGCTGCATCCGTCCACTCAAAGTGTTCGGTGCGCCGAAGGAGGCGGTAAAGGGGTAGGGCCTTTTCTCCCAAGCGGGAGATAAAGCGGCTTAGAGCCGCCACGCATCCGGTTAATTTTTGTATTTGTTTGAGGTCCTTCGGGATATCCAATTGTGACAGAGCTTGGATCTTGGCTGGATTTGCTTCAATTCCTCTACCGTATACAATGAAGCCCAAGAGCTTTCTGGCTGGAACGCCGAAAACGCATTTTTCCGGGTTGAGCTTGATGTCGTATGTTCGGAGGTTATCGAATGTTAGCCTCAAGTCGTCTACTAGAGATTCGACATGTCTTGTTTTAACGACCACATCATCTACGTATACCTCCACTATTTTGCCGATCTGGTTTGCCAGAGATGTCTGAATCATGCGCTGATATGTTGCGCTGGCGTTTTTGAGCCCGAAGGGCATTATGTTGAAGCGGAATGGGACGTATGGTGTGATGAATGCCGTTGCGGCTTGGTCTGACTCTGCCATCTTTATTTTATGGTAGCCGAAGTATGCGTCAAGGAAACACAATGAATCATGTCCTGCGGTAGCGTCGATAATTTGATCGATGCGGGGGAGAGGGAAGGGATCCTTTGGGCAAGCCTTGTTAAGGTCTTTAAAATCAACGCACAGGCGCCAGGATTTGTCCTTCTTTGGTACCATCACCAGGTTTGCTAGCCAGTCCGGGTGTTTTATATCTTTGATGAATCCGTCCTCCAATAGCTTGGCTAGTTCCTCTCCCATGGCCTGTCTCTTAGGTTTGGAAAAACGCCGAAGAGCCTGTTTGATTGGCTTGAATCCTTTTAGGATATTTAAGCTGTGTTTGGCCAGCCTGCGTGGGATTCCTGGCATGTCTGAAGGGTGCCAGGCGAAAATGTCCCAGTTCTCTCGTAGGAACTCTCGCAGTGCGGCGTCTACATCAGTGTTTAACTGTGCCTCGATGGAAGCTGTTTTATTGGGGTCCATTGGATGGACCTGGAATTTGACTATTTCGTCCGCCAGTTTAAAGGAGGTGGACTTGGATCTTTTGTCGAGTATCACATCGTCCCTATTCACCGTGGAGCGCGGCGCAGTCAGTTCCTCAGCTGCTAGGGCTTGGGATAGTGCCTCGAGGGCCAGTGCGGCTGTCTTGTTTTCGGCGCGGAGTGCTATGTCTGGATCATTAGCGAGAGTGATGATTCCGTTAGGCCCGGGCATCTTGAGCTTCATGTACCCGTAATGGGGTATTGCTTGGAAGATTGTAAACGCTTCCCGCCCTAGCAGAGCGTGATATCCGCTACTGAACGGGGCCACTTGGAACGTGACCTCTTCGGACCTGTAATTATCCACCGTGCCGAACACCACATCTAGTGTGATTTTTCCTGTACAGCGCGCTTCCCGACTGGGGATTATTCCTCTAAAGGTTGTGCTGCTTCGCTCAATGCAGTTCCAGTCTATTTCCATTTTTTGAAGGGTTTCCTCATAAATGAGGTTCAATCCGCTGCCGCCATCCATGAGTACCTTGGTAAGACGAAAGCCGTCCACTATTGGACTGAGGACCAATGCGGCTGGTGCTCGGGCTGTTCAGAATTTAGGTTCATCACTGGCGTTAAAAGTAATAGCCATGTCACTCCATGGGTTTATTGTTGCTACTTGGTAGACTTCGGCAAGGCTGCGGAGTGTTCTTTTTCGCATATTATTTGATGCGAAAGTCTCGAAGACTGTTAATACCGTACTGGTGTCTCTGGGGTGGCTTTCTGTGGCTTCTGGAATCAGAAGATCTTCGCCAATTTTTGCCACCTGCCGGAGTATCCAACATTGTAAGTGCATCTAGTGCCACCCCTAGTTGGTTTTTGGAGTATTGACGACAAACCTAGTTGAGGGACTAATGTGTTTGTGAGAATTGCAGGAAAACACGGGTAGAAGTCCCTCATTGATTCGGTTTTACTACCAGAGATGACCCCTAAAAATGTATGAAGACATTGAAGACAAAGGTGGTATATGAAGATATTCACGTTGAAGACTATGACAAAAGAAGACACGTTATGAAGCCTATGGAGCTCGAAGACTTAGATCTTTCGTAGTTCCTTTTATTTTGTGTTGAGTCATAGGAACCACCGTACTGTTAAGTGGGGTCCAGGAGAACCAGTCAAAAAGACTGAAGTGATGCCTAAATCAAAAACCTATGTCTTCGAGCGAAGACAATGAGAGCGAATCTTGTCCAGAGCCGGACAAGTCAGCTTTGCTTGTAGCCCAAGCAAAGTTGCCATGAGAGTTTGAAATCTGACCGTTGAGACACGTGTCAGTTCCTTAGTGACCCAAGGTCATTTCGGACAAATCAGGTCGGGTTGCCAAGTGGCTATAAATAGCGCACCCCCACAACCATAAGCGGTTGGCTGCTCAGATTTCAGTGCACGGCTTTTGTCGTTTGAGAGCAACCCACCTCGAAGCCTTTGAGAGAAAAAAAATTCCTAGTGAGGAGAAAAGCCCTAACCACCAAAAGCCAGAGTAAATTGGGCATCACTTAAGTCTTCGTGTCTGTGTGATCTAAAGACTTATTACACTTGAGGACCTGTGAATCTCCAGACGGTTAGGCGTCGCGTTCAGAGCATCCAAGAGACATTGTGGATTGCCAGTGAACAAGTCTGTGAAGGTTTGGGAGTCTACCTTGAAGACTTACCAGAGTGATTGGGCGCAAGGACTAAGTGACCTTAGCTCAAGGAGAATACGGTGAGGACTTGGTGTCCTGAACTGTGTGTTCAGGACTGGGTGTCCGGGACTGTGTGTCCTAAGGTTTAAATACCTAGCCGCTCCAACCAGACGTACAGTTGTCACAGCAACTGGAACTGGTCCAACATATCATTGTCTTCAACGAGTCACTGGTTTTATCTTCACTTCCTTTTCTTACTGTTACTCATTGTGAAGCCATTGCATGCTTGCTTTATCTTTTGTCTTCACAACATGAATGTATGATCTGTTTGGCTTCATAACTTCTTCCTACCTGATCCTTATTACACTGAAGCTGTTTGTCTTTATGCTTTCACTCTATTGAATACATGACCATGGCTGGCCTAGTGTAATCTAACTTCCGCTGCATAGTAATAGGCATAATCTTCACTGTTTGTCTTCATAACTCTCATGTTTTGAAGACTTCCATAAAAATCGCCTATTCACCCCCCTCTAGTCGATATAATGCACTTTCAATTGGTATCAGAGCAAGGTGCTCCCTTGTTCTGTGTGATTCGGTTTAACCACCTGGAGTTTTAGCTATGTCGACTGCAGGGATAATCAAAGTCTCCACTGCGTGCCCCGTCTTCGATGGAACTGAATATCCCTACTGGAAGAATAAGATGCGCATGCATCTTGAAGCCATTGATGTCGACCTATGGTATGTCGTCGAGAACGGCGTTCCCAAGGCTGGAGAAGGTGTCACTGTTGCTGATGTCAAGAAGTTTACTCAACTGGACTCTACTGCCAAAAACATCATCTGTGGTCATCTGACAAAAGGACAGTATGGCCGTGTGAGTGCTTTGAAGACATCCAAGCTGGTCTGGGACTGGCTCTCCAAGGTCAATGAAGGCGTCTCAACCCAGAGAGATCAAAGAATCAGTGTTCTTCGCAACCTCTTCAACTGCTTCAAGCGAAATGACAATGAGAATGTCCAGCACACATTTGACCGGCTCACTGACATCACAAATGAGCTTCAAGCCCTCGGCGCCACTCAGATCACCAAACATGAAATCGTCAAGACGCTGCTGAGATCACTTGATAGTTCGTTTGACATCCTGGCCCTGATGATTCAAGAACGTCCTGATTTCAAGACACTCGATCCGTCTGACATACTTGAGAGGCTCAACACACATGAGTTTCAACTTTCTGAGAAAAGAGATATCTACGGTCCAAACTATGGGCGAACTCGTGCCTTGAAGGCAAAAGATGTTTCCTCATCTGAAGAAGAATCTGACTGCAGTTCTGATGATCCTGAAGACATTGGAAGAGAACTTGCAATGCTAGTGAAGAAGTTCCAAAAATTCACCAAGAAGAAAGGCTTCAGAGAATCTTCACGATCAAGCTCAAGGAATGATGAAGCTTCTGCTCATGACTACAAGAAGAAAACATGTCACAAGTGCAAGAAAACTGGACACTTCATCTCTGAGTGTCCACAGTGGGACAATGAGAACAGAAGGAAGAAGAAAAGCAAGGAATATGATTCTGACGATAAGAAGAAGAAGAAATACTCAAAGTCTTCTTCCAAGTCTTCTTCTAAGTCTTCATCACACAAGAAGAGTTCATCTGGCAAGGCACGTGCGTTTGTTGGCAAAGAGATGGATTTAGAGGAGGAGTCCGCATCTGAGGAGGCAGAGGTGGAGTCTGAGGAGGAGTCTGATTCTGGCATTGCGAGTCTGGCTACAGCATACGTCGCCAAGTCCATCTTCAACACTGAAGACAATGACTGCATCACCGACACCAACGCAAATGACAAGAACGACTCCACTCCTGCCTACTGCTTCATGGCACGCGGTGCCAAGGTAAACACACGCACTACTCGCTATCAAACATCTAGAGACGATGACTCTGACTGTGATTCAAAACCCAGCTACAAAACACTTGCTAAAATTGCGACTGAACAACAGAAAGCTATGGAACATATTCAAAAACTGTTAGACAGAAGCGATGATCTGTTGGGTGCTGAAATGACTCGATCTGAATCCTTAATTGAAGACATAAAAAACCTTCACGTTAAGTATCAGGAACTTGAAGATCGTCTTGATACTCTCTCAACAACTCATGAAAAGCTTTCCTATGATTATCTTCAAAGGAAGCAAGAACTTGAGAAATTGAGAGCGGCTCATGAAGATCTTCAAAAGGAAAACGAGTCACTTCGCGCCGAACAGATCAGTCCCGCTCAGGAAGGATTTGAACCACCATGTCTTAAATGCATTGAGCGTGATAATGCTACTTCTGTTGCTGAATGTTCCACTACTACTGCTGTTCCAATATCTTCAACTGTTGATGTGGTAACTAACCCCTCTGCTGAGGATACCACTGCTATTGCTGATGAGAATGCTAGGTTGAAGACATTGCTTGAAACAGGGATGTACAAAAGTCTTAAAGGACATCAGACATTATGTGATGTCCTCAAGAAGCAGATTCTGAACCGAAACCCTAGGAAAGAGGGTGTTGGGTTCATGAGGAAAATAAATGCAGATGGCTCTTACTGGAAACCTGAGCAGTACCCCAAAACCACACGGGTTGCTGCAAAGGAACTTTCAGCAGATCCATCCAATTTATCTGGCTTCACTTGTGCTAACCCCATTATCATTGATGAATCCTTTGATGCAAACTATAAACTGTTTAAGAATCAGAATGGTGAAGTGTTTGCCAGGTACATTGGTACTAACTGCAGGAATGGACCACTTATGAAGAAGATCTGGGTTCCGAAAAAGTGTCTGGAAAATCTTCCTGTGAATGTCTTCATAACACCTCACTTGAAGAAGACAAACATCAGACCAAAGGATTCATATGGTCCAAAGGCTTCATGCAAACAGAGGACTCACCAGAGTCACACTAACGCAAATGTTTTGCAGGGAAACCATACTCAGGCATATGAATATGAGAGCGGTTCTTCGAATCGTCATGTTCATATGACCAAAAATTATTCTGCTTATTCCTATGAGTATTATTGTCCACCTGCTAGACTGTTTGCTAAGGCTTCAAAGCCAAAATTCTCAGATGCTGCACTTAGACTTATTGCTTCTAAGCCACCCTTGAAAATGTGGGTGGTTAAGAAAGCTTAACTCTCTTTTGCAGGGAAAGGTCTCCAGCAGAAAAACAAAATCTTCTGATGCTATTGCTGGGGACCTTAAAAATCTTGTAGGGCGCAAGATAAAATGCCCGAATGGCATCATTATGTACCTTGTTCCTGAATCGCATGCTACTCTCCCTATTAGTCCTAATCTGGATCTAAGTTTTCATAACCCACTGGTTCGTCAAATGTTTATGCTTCACAACTCGCTTCGTGAAGCCTATCCCCCTAACTGCACTGTAGGGTACGACACCAGCGACTTTAAAGTCTTCAGAATGGATTATTGACAGTGGGTGTACAAATCACATGACTGGTAAAAGTAAGGTATTGGGTCTAGGTAGAGTTGCAATCTCAAAGGATCAACACATGCATAAAGTCATGCTTGTTGAATCCCTTGGCTTCAACTTAATGTCTGTCTCAATGCTTTGCGATTTGAACATGATTGTAATGTTTGGAAAATATCGTTGCCTAGTACTAATGGAATCTGACAAGTCTCTAGTGTTTGAAGGGTACCGAAAGGGTGATTTGTACGTGGTAGATTTTTCAGCAGGGCCACAACTTGCAGTATGTCTTCTTGCAAAAGCTTCAGAATGCTGGCTTTGGCATCGGAGGCTTGGGCATGCTGGCATGAGGAACCTCCACACCCTTGCGAAGAAGAAGCATGTCATAGGCATCGAGGGCGTCAAGTTCAAGAAAGATCACTTATGCGGTGCCTGTGAAGCAGGGAAGATGACAAGGGCAAAACATCCTTCGAAGACAATCATGACTACAACACAACCCTTCGAACTGCTCCAAATGGATCTTTTCGGTCCCACTCACTACTCAACTTTTACTACTTCTGCTTGCCTCTATGGCTTTGTTATTGTTGATGATTACTCTAGATATACTTGGGTGCACATAATACTTTACAAGACTGAAGTGTAGGATGTCTTCACACGCTTTGCCAATCGAGCTATGAACAATTTTGGCGCCAAGATAAAGCACATCAGAAGTGACAATGGCACTGAATTCAAGAACACTGGCCTTGATACATATCTGGATACCTTGGGCATCACACATGAATTCTCAGCTCCGTACACGCCACAGCAGAATGGCGTCGTCGAACGCAAGAACAGAACTCTCATTGAGATGGCCAGAACAATGCTAGATGAATACAAGACTCCAAGAAAATTCTGGACTGAAGCCATTGACACTGCATGTCATACAATCAATCGTGTATATCTTCACAAGCTTCTGAACAAGACATCTTATGAGCTCCTAACTGGCAAGAAGCCAAATGTCAGTTACTTCAGAGTATTTGGCTCAAGGTGCTGGATCAAGGACCCACACCACACCTCAAAGTTTGCACCAAAAGCACATGAGGGCTTTATGCTAGGATATGGAAAGGATTCACACTCCTATAGAGTCTTCAATCTATTCCATTAAAAAGTGGTTGAAACAGTGGATGTGCGGTTCGATGAGACAAATGGTTCACAAAGAGAGCAACTGCCAAATGTGCTAGATGAAGTTCCAGCTAGTGAATCAATCAAGCTTATGGGAACTGGAGAGATTGTACCTTCTGAAGCTCATCCTGAAGAAGAACTTATCATCTCAGCACCTGATCAACATGAAGACAATGCTCAGCCTGAAGACATTCCTCCCAACAACAACACAGATCAGCAAGAGCAAAGTCTTCGCCTTGTACATCCTCGTGTTGCCAATGAAGTGCAGATTGACAGAATAATTGACAGCATCAATGCACCTGGTCCACTCACTCGTTCAAGGGCAACTCAGCTAGCAAATTTCTGTGGGCACTTTGCATTCATATCAATATTAGAACCCAAGAAAGTTGAAGAAGCCTTCATGGAACCTGAATGGATTCAAGCTATGCAAGAAGAGCTTCAACAGTTTGAGCTGAATAATGTATGGGAACTGGTTAAGCGTCCTGATCCACGGAAGCACAACATTATTGGCACTAAATGGATATACCGCAACAAGCAAGATGAGCATGGTCAAGTGGTCAGAAACAAAGCTCGTCTCGTTGCTCAAGGATATACTCAAGTGGAGGGCATTGACTTCGATGAAACATTTGCTCCTGTGGATAGGCTTGAAGCTATACGCATACTGCTGGCCTATGCAAATCATCATAACATACTTCTATATCAAATGGATGTGAAAAGTCCCTTTCTCAATGGCAAGATTGAAGAAGTGTATGTTGCACAGCCACCTGGCTTTGAAAATCCAAAACATCCTGACATGGTATACAAGCTCAACAAGGCACTGTATGGCCTCAAACAAGCCCCCAGAGCCTGGTATGACACACTCAAATACTTCCTGAAGAGCAAAGGCTCCATACCTGGTTCCCTGGATCCCACTCTTTTCATGAAGACATATGATGGTGAACTGTTTGTGTGCCAAATATATGTGGATGACATTATCTTCGGCTGCACCAATCAGAAGTACAGTGAAGAGTTTGGATATATGATGCAAGAGCAATATCAGATGTCCATGATGGGGGAACTGAAGTTCTTCCTTGGTCTTCAAATACGACAACAACGCAATGACATCTTCATATCTCAAGAGAAGTATCTCAAAGATTTCCTGAAGAAGTTTGGTATGCAAGACTGCAAAGGCTTCACAACACCAATGCCAGCCAAACATCATCTAGGTCCTGACGACAATGGTAAAGAGTTCGATCAAAAGGTATACCGCTCCATGATTGGGTCTTTGCTTTATTTATGTGCATCTAGGCCAGATATTATGCTTAGTGTTTGCATGTGTGCTCGATTTCAAGCGGCACCAAAGGAGTCGCATCACTTAGCTGTGAAGCGAATTCTTCGATATTTGGCTCACACCCCAACTCTAGGATTATGGTATCCAAAGGGCTGAGAGTTTGATTTGGTTGGATTTTCGGATGCTGATTATGCTGGTGACAAGGTTGATCGCAAGTCTACATCAGGCACATGTCACTTTCTAGGACGATCACTTGTATGTTGGTCTTCAAAGAAGCAGAACTGTGTATCTCTCTCTACTGCTGAATCTGAATACATTGCTGCTGGATCTTGCTGCGCTCAGCTTCTGTGGATGAAGCAAACACTCAAGGACTATGGAATTCATTTGAAGCAAGTGCCACTATACTGAGACAACGAAAGCGCCATCAAGATTGCCAACAACCCAGTTCAACATTCAAGGACTATGGCATTCATTTGAAGCAAGTGCCACTATACTGCGACAACGAAAGCGCCATCAAGATTGCCAACAACCCAGTTCAACACTCGAAGACAAAGCACATTGAAATTCATCATCACTTTCTCAGAGATCATGTTGTGAAGGAAGACATTGATATCATACACGTCAACACTGAAGAGCAATTGGCAGATATCTTCACCAAGCCCTTGGATGAGAAGAGGTTTTGCAAGTTACGGTGTGAGCTAAATATCTTGGAATCCTCAAATGTCCTGTGGTCAGGCACACATCCTAACACTTATGCATATTGATGACTTAGATGTGCAACACACAAAGTAAAGTATATCTTCAATCAATGAAGACATACATTCTAAGTGTGAATACATTAATGTGGAATTTGACTTCGGAGCGCCACGATAATTGTGCGCCGTGTCTGGGTCTAATACTTCCTATACGGTGGGTAACGCCACCACCAAACGTTCCATTTTGAAGTGTTTCACTCATGGCGATACCTTGCAATATCTTCACATTTGGTTTGGCTTCAAACTCAACATGTCTTCATGATTATCTTCACTACGTTGATTATATAGATATATACATACTAGTGTTCTGTCCTCTACAGCATTCACTTATAGCTATGTCTTCTTGGTTGAATCTTTTGAACTAAGTGAATGTGATCGGACCCTAATCTCTCTATGCTTTCCATCTCAAATTCTATCTCTCCAAGTCATATGCATTCTATTGAAACTGTCGAATGTCTTCACTGTGTCCTTGTCAGCTGAAGATATAGAGACAACCATAAAGTCCGTTTTTAATGCTCATTCCTCCACATAAAATCCGAAGAAGCAGGAACGATCGCCCGACAATTTAGGCGTGCGTGGGACGTGGAACAAACCCCAAACTTCTGCTAACTGGCCACGCGTTCCTCAAATGCGAACCGCCAGGGGCACCTGTGTAATAGCACAGTGCCACCCCTGAGCCTATAAATTCACACTTACCGCGGTCATTATCTCCTTCTTCCACCCTCGCACGAACCCTAGCGCCACCGCTAGCACTCGACGACGCCGGAGACGAAGCGCTTCGCTGCCGCAACCTCTCCAACGCCGTCCTCACGCCGACCGCGGACATCGTCCTCTCCGCCGTCGCCGTAGGTGTTTTCTGTCGCCAAGTTAGGGCACGGAGGACTGAACTGCTCGGCATCAACTCCTTTCCGTCCAGCAGTTCCAGTGTGGTAAATAAAACTTCTTTTTACAGCCTCTTTTGATCTCATGGTTCTGTCACTTTCTACCATAAGAAGTTTCTCTTCACACTAGTCAGATCTCTCACTGCATCTCATAACATGCCTAGTATATTCACTTGTGCTTCATAAAGTAGTTAGATTCCTCACTTGTACTGATCTATGGGTTCGTACAAATCTGGAACCAACTTCTTATCTATGAGTGAATATCTTCGCACGATGAGGTCAATGTCTTCTAAACTGATTAATCTTCAAAACCTTCTGAGAATGCATATGACCTCTTCCCCTTCCCTCGCACCTTAATGCTGTCACAGGTACATGTCCGTGGGAGAATCCTTCGGTTCTCATAGTCTGCATTCATTTGCAGAATTCCTACAGCATCACATAAACTCTCCTGAAGCCAGTTCCTGTTGGTCCAGAAAAGGAAAGCCTTTGAAGCCTTTGAAAGTTTTGAAGCCTTTCAAGTTAAAATTTATGGCTTCAGAAGCAGTAGCAAGAAAGGGGGGCAAACAGAGATGTGAGGGAACTTCCAAGGATCTGCCTGAAGACTTGGCAGAAATGTACAAAACAGATCCAGAAGAGAACTATGGGCCGCGCAAGACTCGAATCCAATGGATTCGACGCTATTGGGCAGAGCAATGGTTCAAATACCGCTTCGTCACCCAAGAGTATGCTGAGAAAAGTGCCATCAGGAGACCATGGGGAGACATCTCATACAAGAACCTTGCTCCCAGGACCAGAGACGAAGCCATAGCTCAAGGCTTCTACCCATGCATGGTCCGAGGACCACAGCCTGATGATGCGCATCCGTCGTCACTCATCTGGTGTCGTGACGACAATCTCTTCAAGCGCAACTTTCAGTTTGCCCAATAGTCAGCGAAGCTAAACAAGAAGAAATTTGGGTTAGACTTCAACCCTGGTCCCTCCGCACCAAGGGCAGATGGCACACGCGACGCGGAACCAAATGTAATCGGTCCGTTTGCCAATCTTGAGGGCCTGATCACTCACATCTTAGTCCAAGGGACTGCAGTGAATGACCCCCCAGCTGACTCTGAGTCTGATGAAGCCCCTGCTGTGCCGAAGCCAAAGCAGACGAAGAAACCAAAAGCTTCAAAGCCGGCCCCTGCCTCAAAAATCTCAAGGGCGAAGCCATTGAAAACTGCACCTCCTGAAGTCAGTGTGCAGTCTGAAGACGTCTCCCGCGTCTCCAAGCCCCGGAAGGAAAAGGAGCCCCAGCAACAAACAGGCAAAGAGCTCACTGCTGCTGCCATTCTGCGCAGCGAAGCCATTGATCTATCAAGCGATGAAGATTTGGGAGATGACGCTCTAGAGCAGCTTATCAAAGCAAAGAAGAAGCTGAAATCTTCAACAATCTGCCTCTCTTTGATGTCGCCATCATCCACAGCTTCATCGATGAGTGATTTGACTCACCAGACATAAGCTTCAATGATCTGCAGCTGCCTGTTGGACTCAGCGTCGCCTTCCAAGGCGCAATTGCTTCAGAACTGGCCATTGCTCAGCGCATTGTTGAGCTGAAGCTGAAAATTGATCACGAAAAGGCTCAGTTCAAGAAGCACATGGCCAGCCTCAGCGTGCAGGAAGTGAGGAGCTTCAAAATCATGCTGCATGAGCTCAAAGAAAACTTTCTGAAGAAGCGTGCTGAAGCTTAGGGCTCGCGTGAAAGGATGAAGTCTTTGGCAGAAAAATGTGTTCAAGCCTACAACGAGGCTGAAAAGCGCAAGGCACTTGGGCGTCCTGGCATCGACCCCAAGATGGCCGCAAAGAAGAAAAAGGAGCCTGCTGTGAATGAACCTGAGGCACCTCGGCAAGAAGCGGTTCAGATTGTCTTCCCCACTGCAATGACTAGCTCGAAGCCAAAGAGCCGGTCAACAGCTTCAGAGCTTAAGAAGACAAGAACTGCAGAGGCTGAAGCCAGAAAAAGGAAGAGCTCTGAAGCCTCTCCTACTGCCCCCAGCAAAAAGAAGCGCAAGACCAAGAAATCTAGGGCTGCTCCCATAGAGCCCTTGATGGTTGAACCCCTTTCTGTCATTCACCCCAATGCAGAAAGACGACTGACAGTTCATGAGCCTGCTCCCACAGAGGCTCCTGAAGCTGAAGATATTCCAGCAGCCAACCCCACAGCTGCTGAAGACATTGGTCCCCAAGACAATGTACAAGATGATGCAGCCCTTCCTCCGCTTGAAACAAGCGAACTTATCAGTATTGGTCGTCCTCTGACGCCAATGGCACAAGATGAGTCATGGGCGGATCGCCCTCATGAGGAAGAAGACATTGAGGACCAGCCCACTCCAACACCAGCGTCGTCTGCGTTCCGTAGGCTTCGCAAAGGTCCACGGCCTCAAGTCCATACTGCAGAAATTCCGGCTGCATCAGCCGAAGACAATGCAGAAGCACCACCAGAACCCACTTCCCCGCTCCATCAAGATGCAGTTCTCCGGGAGAACGTTCCTGAAGTTGTCCCTCCAACTACACAAGCGGAGGAAGAAAATGTTGCGGCTGCCACCACAAACACTGAAGCCAATGTGGAGCCCGCCCCACCAAATGCTTCAGCGGACAGCAAAGCTACTGAGCCCGACGCTTCTGTTCCTGAGTCTGCTGCAGGTCCACAGTTTGATTATCACATTGAGCACAGGCCTCATGTCCAGAAGCCAGTCCCAAGGCTTCCAAGGTTCCCAGGTCCTGCATCAGCACCTGGCTCCTTTGATATTAACAGCTTCAAGGCAGACAATACATTTTTCAATAGCTCCAAGAACCCCTATTCAAGGGAAAGGATTGTATCAGATAGGTTCTGGAGCTATTCTCAGCGCAGCTATTATTCATGCATCTTATACAACCAAGGACGCATCTTCCCGCACAAGCGCCTTGAGGTTGAAGCCATTGCTGGTCTGCCATGTCTTGAGGAAGCCTTGGATTGCTTCAAGCAAGTGGGTCTGCTGCCGTTTGTGACGGATGAAGAGCACTGGAATGAAGAGCTTCTGCTTCAGTTTTATGCCACCCTCCATATAAAAGGATACAACAGAGAACCAAAGACTTGGGTCCTGGAGTGGATGACTGGCAATGTCCATCATGAAGCCAATGCATTTGATATCATTGAGCTCACCAGGCTACCCACTCCTGGCGAATTCTTCGAGGAAGGCTGTCAACTACATTCTGAAGCCATTGAAAGCATATTTCAGAGGCCTGAACCCAATATGAGTCAGATGCTCTCAATGATGAAGCCATTGCCTCAGGATGCACCCTATCCAACTGAGTTCTTCGTTGAAGACCTAGAGTACCTGCCCAGGACCATATATCACATCATCCGGCGGACTCTCTGGCCCATTAAGGGGCACTCTCCAAATGCAAAGATTGAAGGTGCAATGAAGACTCTCATATTCTATATCCTGCATGGCAAATGCTTCAACGCACAGGATCTCTTCATACGCCAACTTGCAGCGTCAGGCTCAGAATTATTTGGTTTGAAGTTCTATGCTCCTTGGGTGATGAGACTAATCAAACTGCACTCTGCGATCTCGTATCAGCCCTCAGCCCGAAACCATCGGATCTTCCTGCCAGATGTGGATACCTCTGATGAAGCCATATATCCCGATCCTGCCAAGCAACCAATAAGTCTTCAGAATGCAGAACACCAGAGCTTCACGCAGAATGTTGAAGGTGTTGAAGCCATATCCAGGGTATATCCGTTGGCTGGCACTACACGTGCACCAGCATCTACTGAAGCCACAGACAGCACAAATGCTCCAAGACCCAAGAAGCGTGCTCGTGTCCTCACTGACCGAGAGCTTCTTGTGGCCCTTCACCAAAAGCAAATTAGGCATCACGACTGGCTAAAGCGTCAGATGAAGAGCCTCTTGGTGGATGTCAATCGTCTTCGAAACCTTGCCACCAAGAATGCCTTTGTTACACATGAGACTTGCCGTCGTACGTGGAAAGGGATCTCAATGATATGCACTGAAGCTGAACTTGAAGAGGATGGCTTCACAGAGCGCTTCAAGTTTGACACCACACCTCCTAGAAGGGTTGTGATGCGCAACACATCATCACTTGAAGACTCTGAGTTTTCTTCATCTGCTGCCACAGTTACTGCAAGGATCATTGATGAAGACGACGATGCTACTTCACCACCACCTGCTTCAGCACATCCAAGCTCTGCACCCCCAAACAACTCCACCGACCCTGCTGCGCCTGGGAACGCGTAGAAAACTCTATGTCTTCAAACCTTTTTGGTCATTACTGACAAAAGGGAGAGAAGCATATGATGTTTATAGTCTTCAAGCAGGTCTATATGGGCGGGTGCCTTATGTTTTGATATATTTTGCTTCGTGCTTACAACTCTTGTTTTTGCTGCATTTGGTTCTTTGAGTTGTAAACACTAAAACTCGATGGTCGTTTGCTACTCTGTTTGCGAAGATAAATTCCGCATGTGCGACGATAAATCCCGCACTTATCTCATTCTGCAGACGTCCATTTTCCATTATGCATGTCATTATCTTCATATACTTTCACATGCATAGTGGATTGTCATCATAAGCTGAAGTGGATCTCCACAAGTACTACCTGCCATGTGCATTTGCATTCCAAAAGCAAAGTAACTTATATGCACATCTTCAGGGGGAGCCCTTGCAACTTATGAAGACAATTCCTTATCCTTTACAAACTTCACACTTTATATTCCCCGTTGAAAACTTCAACTAGTTTGTCATCAATCACCAAAAAGGGGGAGATTGTAAGTGCATCTAGTGCCACCCCTAGTTGGTTTTGGAGTATTGACGACAAACCTAGTTGAGGGACTAATGTGTTTGTGAGAATTGCAGGAAAACACAGGTAGAAGTCCCTCATTGATTTGGTTTTACTACCAGAGATGACCCCTAAAAATGTATGAAGACATTGAAGACAAAGGTGGTATATGAAGATATTCACGTTGAAGACTATGACAAAAGAAGACACGTTATGAAGCCTATGGAGCTCGAAGACTTAGATCTTTCGTAGTTCCTTTTATTTTGTGTTGAGTCATAGGAACCACCGTACTGTTAAGTGGGGTCCAGGAGAACCAGTCAGAATGACTGAAGTGATGCCTAAATCAAAAACCTATGTCTTCGAGCGAAGACAATGAGAGCGAATCTTGTCCAGAGCCGGACAAGTCAGCTTTGCTTGTAGCCCAAGCAAAGTTGCCATGAGAGTTTGAAATCTGACCGTTGAGACACGTGTCAGTTCCTTAGTGACCCAAGGTCATTTCGGACAAATCAGGTCGGGTTGCCAAGTGGCTATAAATAGCCCACCCCCACAACCATAAGCGGTTGGCTGCTCAGATTTCAGTGCACGGCTTTTGTCGTTTGAGAGCAACCCACCTCGAAGCCTTTGAGAGAAAAAAATTCCTAGTGAGGAGAAAAGCCCTAACCACCAAAAGCCAGAGTAAATTGGGCATCACTTAAGTCTTCATGTCTGTGTGATCTGAGGACTTATTACACTTGAGGACTGTGAATCCTCCAGACGGTTAGGCGTCGCGTTCAGAGCATCCAAGAGACATTGTGGATTGCCAGTGAACGAAGTCTGTGAAGGTTGGGAGTCTACCTTGAAGACTTACCAGAGTGATTGGGCGAGGACTAAGTGACCTTAGCTCAAGGAGAATACGGTGAGGACTTGGTGTCCTGAACTGTGTGTTCAGGACTGGGTGTCCGGGACTGTGTGTCCTAAGGTTTAAATACCTAGCCGCTCCAACCAGACGTACAGTTGTTACAGCAACTGGAACTGGTCCAACATATCATTGTCTTCAACGAGTCACTGGTTTTATCTTCACTTCCTTTTCTTACTGTTACTCATTGTGAAGCCATTGCATGCTTGCTTTATCTTTTGTCTTCACAACATGAATGTATGATCTGTTTGGCTTCATAACTTCTTCCTACCTAATCCTTATTACACTGAAGCTGTTTGTCATTGTGCTTTCACTCTATTGAATACATGACCATGGCTGGCCTAGTGTAATCTAACTTCCGCTGCATAGTAATAGGCATAATCTTCACTGTTTGTCTTCATAACTCTCACGTTTTGAAGACTTTCATAAAAGTCGCCTATTCACCCCCCCCTCTAGTCGATATAACGCACTTTCAAACATGCTCTAAGGCTGTGAGTTGGTGTGGCACCCTATGCACTGTTAATTTTACAGGGTCCATTAAGCCATCCTTCCAGTATGGTTCCGTGCCCTGTAGAGGGCTTTTGCTTTTTGCTACTAAACCCGGGTGTCTGGCGATGATGCACCCTTTTATTTCGGACTGGGTTTGTATTCAGGGCCGGATTGTCCCAAAAATTTATTTCGGTTTTCCAGGCGCTTTCCATCGCACAGTACTTTCGTACTATGGACGCCAAGTTAGCGAAGCGTGTAATATCACGGCGACTTATGGCGTTGAGGATTCCCTTGTCCGTGCAATTATTGCAGAAGAATGAAATTGCGTCTTCCTCGCGGCAGTCCTTTATCCTGTTCATAACCAGGAGGAATCTGGCCCAGTAATGATGTCTTGCCTAATATGGGATAGATCGCTTATGTACGGGTGGGTGGGTGGAATCAAATCCGAAACCTCACCCAATCTGAGACCCAAGGGCCAAGGAGTTTCCGAACTCGGAAGTTTGGATTCTTGGATGCTGTCCAATGAATCTAGCCCGTCACTGACTTTAAGTTCCGGTCTTGAGTGATGTCCTCCCCTCCGCGGGTATCCGGCTTGGAGGGATCGGGAATCCGGACATAGCTAGTCCTTAAGATAGATGAAGGGTCGCCACACTGTCCCTCTACCACGGCAACGTGATGGGTGACCTGGGGAGAGTTAATCTCTCTCAGATCGGGTTTAGGCCCAATCTGGTCGTAATCCGTAGCGACTCCCAGGGCGGCGATGTGATCCAAGAGCTCGTTTAGGGAAGAGAGCTCCATTGGATCTAGCTGCTTGGCGAATTCCGACCTGACGTGAAGATTGCTTTCGATGACCCGAGAGGTCATCGTCGGCGCAGCAGCCGAACAGGCGGTCATAAGGAAACCACCTAGCTGGAGAGTTTGGCCGACAGCCAAAGCTCCCTTAGCAACGGTGCCGTCTTTAAAGACGGGATGAGGCATCCTTCCTGATGGCGACGGCACAGAGGAACTCTCAATGAAAGCACCAATGTCGGTGTCAAAACCGGCGGATCTCGGGTAGGGGGTCCCGAACTGTGCGTCTAGGCGGATGGTAACAGGAGACAAGGGACACGATGTTTTTACCCAGGTTCGGGCCCTCTCGATGGAGGTAAAACCCTACTCCTGCTTGATTAATATTAATGATATGGGTAGTACAAGAGTAGATCTACCACGAGATCAAGGAGGCTAAACCCTAGAAGCTAGCCTATGGTATGAGTGTTGTTCCTACGGACTAAAACCCTCCGGTTTATATAGACACCGGAGAGGGCTAGGGTTACACTGAGTCGGTTACAATGGTAGGAGATCTACATATCCGTACCGCCAAGCTTGCCTTCCACGCCAAGGAAAGTCCCTTCCGGACACGGGACGAAGTCTTCAATCTTGTATCTTCATAGTCCAGGAGTCCGGCCGAAGGTATAGTCCGGCTATCCGGACACCCCCTAATCCAGGACTCCCTCAGAGACCATCCACCTGCCTCCCACTCCAGACATGGTTGGATAAGGTCGAGGTGGGAAATGCGAACTTGGGCGCTGGAGCTCGAGTGTGCGAAGGTGGATGAGCAAAGGAGGAAGAAGGCATGGATGAAAAGGTAAATCCTTATCCCTTTATATGGGCGGACGAAACTGTGCGTCCCCACTAGCCTGGTAAAACTCGCTTCTCCGCCAAGCGCCGTAATCGATGGCACGGTTGGGTTACCCACACCCGTATTGATGAGAATCCCGTGATAAGGGGACACGATCTCTGCTTTGACAAGATGTGTCAAAAAAACTGCATCGCGTTATGTGCGGGGCTAGTTAAAGAAACGGTTCGAATAATCACCGGGCCGTGACATAATGTCGTGTTGCCAAAACAAGTCAGCAAATTGGATTTGTGGAAATATTATTCTCTCTACGGTGGTATGTGGAACTTATTTTGCAGGGTCGAACACTATCCTTATACTCAAATTCTTCCATGGTATATTCGGAGGAGGAACCCGCCTTGCAATGCCGAAGACAATACTACGCGCCGGACTCATCGTCATTGAAAGCCTGGTTCAGGGGCTACTATGGGAGTCCTGGATTAGGGGGTCTCCGGACAGCCGGACTATCTCCATTGGCCGGACTGTTAGACTATGAAGATACAGGATTGAAGACTTCGTCTCGTGTCCGGATGGGACTCTACTTGGCGTGGAAGGCAAGCTAGGCAATACGGATATGTGTATCTCCTCCTTTGTAACCGACCTTGTGTAACCCTAACCTCTCTGGTGTCTATATAAACCTCGTTGGGTTCAACACTCTTACTTATCGAAAGAGGCTACAATTGATCCCCTATACTTGTGGGTTATCAGCCCCTTAAAGGATTATTTTCCATAGTAACAACTGACAGTAAATTTCAGCACACTATATAAATTTTTCCTTACCAAATTCCACCTATCAAAGGTTCTTCACTCCCCGGCAACGGCGCCATAAAAGAGTCTTGATGACCCACAAGTATAGGGGATCTATTGTAGTCCTTTCGATAAGTAAGAGTGTCGAACCCAACGAGGAGCAGAAGGAAATGACAAGCAGTTTTCAGTAAGGTATTCTCTACAACCACTGAAATTATCGGTAACAGATAGTTTTGTGATAAGGTAATTCATAATGGGTAACAAGTAACAAAAGTAAACAAGGTGCAGCAAGGTGGCCTAATCATTTTTGTGGCAAAGGACAAGCCTGGACAAACTCTTATATAAAGGATAGCGCTCCCGAGGACACATGGTAATTATCGTCAAGCTAGTCTTCATCATGCTCATATGGTTCACATTCGTTACTTTGATAATTTGATATGTGGGTGGACCGGTGCTTGGGTACTGCCCTTCCTTGGACAAGCATCCCACTTATGATTAACCCCCCTCGCAAGCATCCGCAACTACGAAAGAAGAATTAAGGTAAACATAACCATAGCATGAAACATATGGATCCAAATCAGCCCCTTACGAAGCAATGCATAAACTAGGGTTTAAGCTTCTGTCACTCTAGCAACCCATCATCTACTTATTACTTCCCAATGCATCCCCTAGGCCCAAACAATGGTGAAGTGTCATGTAGTCGACGTTCACATAACACCACTAGAGGAAAGACAACATACTGTTGAGGAACGTAGTAATTTCAAAAAAATTCCTACGCACATGCAAGATCATGATGATGCATAGCAACGAGAGGGGAGAGTGTTGTCCACGTACCCTCGTAGACCGAAAGCGGAAGTGTTAGCACAACGCGGTTGATGTAGTCGTACGTCTTCACGATCCGACCGATCAAGTACCGAACGCACGACACCTCCGAGTTCAGCACACGTTCAGCCTAATGACGTCCCTCTAACTCCGATCCAGCCGAGTGTTGAGGGAGAGTTTCGTCAGCACGACTGCGTGGTGACGATGTTGATGTTCTACCGACGCAGGGCTTCGCCTAAGCACCGCTACAGTATTATCGAGGTGGACTATGGTGGAGGGGGGCACCGCACACGGCTAAGAGACGATCAACTTGATCAACTTGTGTGTCTAGAGGTGCCCCCCTGCCCCTGTATATAAAGGAGCAAGGGGGGAGGCCGGCCGGCCCTCTATGGGCGTGCTAGGAGGAGGAAAGGAAGGAGGAGAAGGAGAAGGAAGGAGAAGGAGGAAAAGGAGGAAAGGGGGCCGGCCCCCTAGTCAAATTCGGTTTGGGCTAGGGGGGCCGCGCGCCCTGCCTCCTCTCTTCCACCACTTGGCCCATGAGGCCCATTACTTCTTCCTCGTATTCCCGTAACTCTCCGGTACCCCCGAAAATACCCGAATCACTCGGAACCTTTCCGATGTCCAAATATAGTCGTCCAATATATCGATCTTTACGTCTCGACCATGAAGAAAGCAATAACAACAAACTAAACAATCAAGTGCTAAGCTAACGGAATGGGTCAAGTCAAATGACAACTCATGTCTATGGTTAGGAAACATAACCATCTTTGATCAACGAGCTAGTCAAGTAGAGGCATACTAGTGACACTCTGTTTGTCTATGTATTCACACATGTATTATGTTTTCGGTTAATACAATTCTAGCATGAATAATAAACATTTATCATGATATAAGGAAATAAATAATAAATTTATTATGGCCTCTAGGGCATCTTTCCTTTAGTCTCCCACTTGCACTAGAGTCAATAATGTAGTTCACATCGCCATGTGATTTAATACCAATAGTTTACATCACCATGTGATTAACACCCATAGTTCACATCGACATGTGACCAACACCCAAAGGGTTTACTAGAGTCAATAATCTAGTTCACATCGCTATGTGATTAACGCCCAAAGAGTACTAAGGTATGATCATGTTTTGCTTGTGAGAGAAGTTTAGTCAACGGGTCTGCCACATTCAGATCCGTACGTATTTTGCAAATTTCTATGTCAACAATGCTCTGCATGGAGCTACTCTAGCTAATTGCTCCCACTTTCAATATGTATCCAGATTGAGACTTAGAGTCATCTCGATCAGTGTCAAAACTTGCATCGACGTAACCCTTTACGACGAACCTTTTGTCACCTCCATAATAGAGAAATATATCCTTATTCCACTAAGGATAATTTTGACCAATGTCCAGTGATCTACTCCTAGATCACTATTGTACTCCTTTGCCAAACTCAGGGCAGGGTATACAATAGGTTTGCTACACAGCATGGCATACTTTATAGAAACTATGGCTGAGGCATAGGGAATGACTTTCATTCTCTCTCTATCTTCTGTCGTGGTCGGGTTTTGAGTCTTACTCAACTTCACACCTTGTAACACAAGCAAGAACTCTTTCTTTGACTATTCCATTTTGAACTACTTCAAAATCTTGTCAAGGTATGTACTCATTGAAAAACTTATCAAGCGTCTTGATCTATCTCTATAGATCTTGATGCTCAATATGTAAGCAGCTTCACTGAGGTCTTTCTTTGAAAAACTCCTTTCAAACACTCCTTTATGCTTTGCAGAATAATTCTACATTATCTCTGATCAACAATATGTCATTCACATATACTTATCAGAAATGTTGTAGTGCTCCCACTCACTTTCTTGTAAATACAGGCTTCACCGCAAGTCTGTATAAAATTATATGCTTTGATCAACTTATCAAAGCGTATATTCCAACTCCGAGATGCTTGCACCAGTCCATAGATGGATCGCTGGAGCTTGCATATTTTGTTAGTACCTTTAGGATTAACAAAACCTTCTGGTTGCATCATATACAACTCTTCTTTAATAAATCCATTAAGGAATGCAGTTTTGTTTATCCATTTGTCAGATTTCATAAAATGCGGCAATTGCTAACATGATTCGGACAGACTTAAGCATAGATACGAGTGAGAAACTCTCATCGTAGTCAACACTTTGAACTTGTCGAAAACCTTTTTGCGACAATTCTAGCTTTGTAGATGGTAACACTACTATCAGCGTATGTCTTCCTCTTGAAGATCCATTTAATCTCAATGGCTCGCCGATCATTCGGCAAGTCAATCAAAGTCCATACTTTGCTCTCATACATGGATCTCATCTCAGACTTCATGGCCTCAAGCCATTTCGCGGAATCTGTGCTCATCATCGCTTCCTCATAGTTCGTAGGTTCGTCATGGTCAAGTAACATGATCTCCAGAACAGGATTACCGTACCACTCTGGTGCGGATCTCACTCTGGTTTACCTACGAGGGTCGGTAGTAACTTGATCTAAAGTTACATGATCATCATCATTAGCTTCCTCAGTAATTGGTGTAGTAGTCACAGAAACAGATTTCTGTGATGAACTACTTTCCAATAAGGGAGCAGGTACAGTTACCTCATCAAGTTCTACTTACCTCCCACTCACTTCTTTCGAGAGAAACTCCTTCTCTAGAAAGGATCATTCTCAGCAATGAATATCTTGCCTTTGGATCTGTGATAGAAGGTGTACCCAACATTTTCTTTTGAGTATCCTATGAAGATTTACTTCTCCGATTTGGGTTCGAGCTTATCATGTTGAAATTTTTTCACATAAGCATCGCAGTCCCAAACTTTAAGAAACGACAGCTTAGGTTTCTCGCCAAACCACAGTTCATACGGTGTCGTCTTAACGGATTTAGATGGTGCCCTATTTAACGTGAATGTAGTTGTCTCTAATACATAACCCCAAAACGATAGTGGTAATCGGTAAGAGGCATCATAGATCGCACCATATATATATATATATATATATATATATATATATCTAATAAAGCATGGTTACGACGTTCGGACACACGATTACACTGTGGTGTTCCAGGTGGCACGATTTTGTGAAACTATTCCACATTGTTTTAATTGAAGACCAAACTCGTAACTCAAATATTTGTCTCTGCGATCAGATCGTAGAAACTTTATTTTCTTGTCATGATGATTTTCCACTTCACTCTGAAGTTTTTGAACTTTTCAAATGTTTCAAACTTATGTTTCATCAAGTAGATATACCCATATCTGCTCAAATCATCTATGAAGTTCAAAAAATAACGATACCTGCCGCGAGCCTCAACATTCATCGGACTGCATACATCAGTATGTATTATTTCCAATAAGTCAGTTGCTTGCTCCATTGTTCCGGAGAACGGAGTCTTGGTCATCTTGCCCATGAGGCACGGTTCTCAAGCATCAACTGATTCATAATCAAGTGATTCCAAAAGCCCATCAGCATGGATTTTCTTCATGCGCTTTACACCAATATGACCTAAACGGCAGTGCCACAAATAAGTTGCACTATCATTATTAACTTTGCATCTTTTGGCTTCAGTATTATGAGAATGTGTATCACTACAATCGAGATCCAACAAACCATTTTAATTGGGTGTATGACCATAGAAGGTTTTATTCATGTAAACAGAACAACAATGTATTCTCTTACTTAAATGAATAACCGTATTGCAATAAACATGATCAAATCATATTCATGCTCAACGCAAACACCAAATAACACTTATTTAGGTACAACACTAATCCCGAAAGTATAGGGAGTGTGCGATGATGATCATATCAATCTTGGAACCACTTCCAACACACATCGTCACTTCACCCTTAACTAGTCTTTGTTCATTCTGCAACTCCCGTTTCGAGTTACTACTCTTAGCAACTGAACCAGTATCAAATACCGAGGGGTTTCTACGAACACTAGTAAAATACACATCGATAATCTGTATATCAAATATACCTTTGATCACTTTGCCATCCTTCTTATCTGCCAAATACTTGGGGCAGTTCCGCTTCCAGTGACCAGTCCCTTTGCAGTAGAAGCATTTAGTCTCAGGCTTAGGACCAAACTTGGGCTTCTTCACTTGAGCAGCAAGTTGCTTGCCGTTCTTCTTGAAGTTCCCTTTCTTTCCCTTTGCCCTTTTCTTGAAACTAGTGGTCTTGTTAACCATCAACACTTGATGCTCTTTCTTGATTTCTACCTTCATCGATTTCATCATCATGAAAAGCTCGGGAATCGTTTTCATCATCCCTTGCATACTATAGTTCATCACGAAGTTCTACTAACTTGGTGATGGTGACTAGAGAATTCTGTCAATCACTATTTTATCTGGAAGATTAACTCCCATTTGATTCAAGCGATTGTAGTACCCAGACAATCTGAACACATGCTCACTGCTTGAGCTATTCTCCTCCATCTTTTAGCTATAGAACTTGTTGGAGACTTCATATCTATCAACTCGGGTATTTGCTTGAAATATTAACTTCAACTCCTGGAACATCCATATGATCCATGACGTTAAAAACGTCTTTGAAGTCCCGATTCTAAGCTGTTAAGCATGGTGCACTAAACTATCAAGTAGTCATCATATTGAGCTAGCCAAACGTTCATGACGTCTGCATCTGCTCCTGCAATAGGTCTGTCACCTAGTGGTGCATTAAGGAAATAATTCTTCTGTGCAGCAATGAGGATAAACCTCAGATCACGGATCCAATCCGCATCATTGCTACTAACATCTTTCAACTTAGTTTTCTCTAGGAACATATCAAAAATAAAACAGGGGAGCTAAACGCGAGCTATTGATCTACAACATAGATATGTTAATACTACCAGGACTAAGTTCATGATAAATTTAAGTTCAATTAATCATATTACTTAAGAACTCTCACTTAGAAAGACATCCCTCTAATCTTCTAAGTGATCACGTGATCCAAATCAACTAAACCATAACCGATCATCACGTGAAATGGAGTAGTTTTCAATGGTGAACATCACTATGTTGATCATATCTACTATTTGATTCACGCTCGACCTTTCAGTCTCAGTGTTCCAAGGCCATATCTGCATATGCTAGGCTCGTCAAGTTTAACCTGAGTATTCTGCGTGTGCAAAACTGGCTTGCACCCGTTGTAGATGGGCGTAGAGCTTATCACACCCGATCATCAAGTGGTGTCTGGGCACGACGAACTTTGGCAACGGTGCATACTCAGGGAGAACACTTTTATCTTGAAATTTAGTGAGAGATCATCTTATAATGCTAATTTCAATTAAAGCAAGATAAGATGCATAAAAGATAAACATCACATGCAATTAAAATATGTGACATGATATGGCCATCATCATCTTGTTCCTTTGATCTCCATCTCCAAAACATCGTCATGATTTCCATCGTCACCGTCATGACACCATGATCTCCATCATCTTGATCTATATCAATGTGTCGTCACATGGTCGTCTCGCCAACTATTGCTCTTGCAACTATTGCTATCGCATAGCGATAATTGTAAAGCAATTATTTGGTGCTTGCATCTTATGCAATAAAGAGACAACCATAAGGCTTCTGCCAGTTGCCGATAACTTCAACAAAACATGATCATCTTATAAAACAACTTATATCTCATCACGTCTTGACCATATCACATCACAACATGCCCTGCAAAAACAAGTTAGACATCCTCTACTTTGTTGTTGCAAGTTTTACGTGGCTGCTATGGGCTGAGCAAGAACCGTTCTTACCTACACATCGAAAACCACAACGATAGTTTGTCAAGTTAGTGCTGTTTTAACCTTCTCAAGGACCGTGCGCAGCCACACTCGGTTCAACTAAAGTTGGAGAAACTGACACCCGCTAGTCACCTGTGTGCATAGCATGGCGGTAAAACCAGTCTCGCGTAAGCATACGCGTAATGTCGGTCCGGGCCGCTTCATCCAACAATACCGCCGAACCAAAGTGTGACATGCTCGTAAGCAGTATGACTTATATCGCCCACAACTCACTTGTGTTCTACTCGTGCATATACCATCAACGCATAAAACCTGGCTCGGATGCCACTGTTGGGGAACGTAGTAATTTCAAAAAAATTCCTAGGCACATGCAAGATCATGGTGATGCATAGCAACGAGAGGGGAGAGTGTTGTCCACGTACCCTCGTAGACCGAAAGCGGAAGCGTTAGCACAACGCGGTTGATGTAGTCGTACATCTTCACGATCCGACCGATCAAGTACCGAATGCACGACACCTCCGAGTTCAGCACACGTTCAGCCCGATGACGTCCCTCTAACTCCGATCCAGCCGAGTGTTGAGGGAGAGTTTCGTCAGCACGACGGCGTGGTGACGATGTTGATGTTCTACCGACGCAGGGCTTCGCCTAAGCACTGCTACAGTATTATCGAGGTGGACTATGGTGGAGGGGGGGCACCACACACGGCTAAGAGACGATCAACTTGATCAACTTGTGTGTCTAGAGGTGCCCCCTGCCCCTGTATATAAAGGAGCAAGGGGGGAGGCCGTCCGGCCCTCTATGGGCGTGCTAGGAGGAGGAGTCCTCCTCCTAGTAGGAGTAGGACTCCCCTTTCCTACTCCTACTAGGAGGAGGAAAGGAAGGAGGAGAAGGAGAAGGAAGGAGAAGGAGGAAAAGGAGGAAAGGGGGGCCGGCCCCCTGGTCCAATTCGGTTTGGGCTAGGGGGGCCGCGCGCCCTGCCTCCTCTCTTCCACCACTTGGCCCATGAGGCCCATTACTTCTTCCTCGTATTCCCGTAACTCCCCGGTACCCCCGAAAATACCCGAATCACTCGGAACCTTTCCGATGTCCGAATATAGTCGTCCAATATATCGATCTTTATATCTCGACCATTTCGAGACTCCTCGTCATGTCCCCGATCTCATCCGGGACTCCGAACTATCTTCGGTACATCAAATCACATAAAATCATAATACAATCGTCACCGAAACTTTAAGCGTGCGGACCCTACGGCTTCGAGAACTATGTAGACATGACTGAGACATGTCTCCGGTCAATAACCAATAGTGGAACCTGGATGCTCATATTGGCTCCCACATATTCTACGAAGATCTTTATCGGTCAGACCGCACAACAACATACGTTGTTCCGTTTTTCATCGGTATGTTACTTGCCCGAGATTCGATCGTCGGTATCTCAATACCTAGTTCAATCTCGTTACCGGCAAGTCTCTTTACTCGTTCCGTAATACATCATCCCGCAACTAACTCATTAGTTGCAATGCTTGCAAGGCTTAAGTGATGTGCATTACCGAGAGGGCCCAGAGATACCTCTCCGACAATCGGAGTGACAAATCCTAATCTCGAAATACGCCAACCCAACAAGTACCTTCGGAGACACCTATAGAGCACCTTTATAATCACCTAGTTACGTTGTGACGTTTGGTAGCACACAAAGTGTTCCTCCGGTAAACGGGAGTTGCATAATCTCATAGTCGTAGGAACATGTATAAGTCATGAAGAAAGCAATAACAACAAACTAAACGATCAAGTGCTAAGCTAATGGAACGGGTCAAGTCAATCACATCATTCTCCTAATGATGTGATCCCGTTAATCAAATGACAACTCATGTCTATGGTTAGGAAACATAACCATCTTTGATCAACGAGCTAGTCAAGTAGAGGCATACTAGTGACACTCTGTTTGTCTATGTATTCACACATGTATTATGTTTCCGGTTAATACAATTCTAGCATGAATAATAAACATTTATCATGATATAAGGAAATAAATAATAACTTTATTATGGCCTCTAGGGCATATTTCCTTCACGTACATATCAAAATATCGAACGAATACCAAATTCACATGACTACTTATAACAAGACTTCTCCCATGTCCTCAGGAACAAACGTAGCTACTCACAAATCATATTCATGTTCATAATCAGAGGGGTATTAATGTGCATAAAGGATCTGAACATATTATCTTCCACCGAATAAACCAACCAGCATCAACTACAAGGAGTAATCAACACTACTAGCAAGACACAGGTACCAATCTGAGGTTTTGAGACAAAGATCGGATATAAGAGATGAACTAGGGTATGAGAGGAGATGGTGCTGGTGAAGATGTTGATGGAGATTGACCCCCTCCCGATGAGAGGATCGATGGTGATGACGATGGTGACGATTTCCCCTTCCCGGAGGGATGTTTCCCCGGCAGAACAGCTCCACCAGAGCGCTAGATTGGTTCCGCCAAGGTTCCGCCTCGAGACGGCGGCGCTTCATCCCGAAAGCTTCCTTATGATTTTTTTTCCAAGGCAAAAGACACCTTATACCAGAAGATGGGCATCGGGGGGCTTCCAGGTGGCCCACGAGGCAGGGGGCGCGCCCTCCACCCTCGTGGACAGTGGGTGGCCCCCCTCTGGTGCTTTCTTTGCCCAATATTTTTAATATATTCCAAAACTGACTTTCATGGAGTTTCAGGACTTTTGGAGTTATGCAGAATAGGTCTCTAATATTTGCTCATTTTCCAGCCCAGGATTCCAGCTGCCGGCATTCTCCCTCTTCATGTAAACCTTGTAAAATAAGAGAGAAAGGGCATAAGTATTGTGACATAATGTGTAATAACAGCCCATAATGCAATAAATATCGATATAAAAGCATGATGCAAAATGGACGTATCACCTATCATCTGCTAACCCTGTTTTTCATGCTAGAACAAAGCACATTGAAATAGACTTTCACTTTGTACGAGAAAGGGTTGCAGAGAGGAAGTTAGAGATATGGTTTATTCCTTCCAAGGATCAAGTTGCAGATGGGTTCACCAAAGCTTTGCAAGTTAAGCCATTCGAAGAGTTCAAGAACAATCTTAATTTAGAATAGTTGAGACTAAGGGAGGCTGTTAGACATAGAGTTATAAACAAATTAGACATGTAATCTCAAATCTCCTCTATCTCCTCCCGTATCCTTATATCGTTATGTTTCTGTAACAACTGAATCCTAGAGATCGGTAACCTTCTTGTAAAAATAAACCACGACAGAGGTGTTTTCTACCCACAATCAATATAAACGACGCGGCTCCTCCATGGAGGAGTAGGAGCGCTTCCACTATTTTCTATAGCGGCTGGCACCGTGGCGAGCGGGCGTGATCTATAAAACCATTGGAAGGTGTCGCAGTAGTGCGTGATCTGGGCGGGCTCGACCTGCACGAGTAGAGTGGCTGGCGAGGAAAATGTTGTAGTTGTCCATGGTATCTTCCTATATATTCATGGATGTTTCTGTATTGGTTTACGATTTCTACCTGTGTCAGTTCATTCACCCTCATGAGGTGTTTGCTCTTATGTCTCCTCATTGCGATACCTTAAATTTTCTTTTCTTTTCTCAGAAATCGCACTTGTCAGTTGATCATCAGATTTGGTTCGTTGTTTCATCTGCTCAGTTGGTCGTCTCTGTCGTTCAGGTACGATTTGCAGCGCCTTTCTTACCACTTCAGTTTGTTATGCTTTCTCTTGTATGAGATTTGAGCAAGACTGTTCGTATGGTTTTGGTTTTTCTTGTGTGAAATTTGGAGCAAGATTGTTGTATGTGGCTATGTGAAGATTGATGTGAAATCAGATGTGTTGTGATGCGCACTTTAAGACCAGGTGAACTTAAGTGGGCTTGTTACTATCATTTAAAATGCAGTGATCTACACAGAAACAACCGACACCATGCCAGTTTTATAAGTGGTACAGTATATAGTGTGTTAGATGGATTGAACAACTGCAACTATATATGCTGAAAAGTGACTGCATGCAAGCAAAGTTATGCATGAGTACAACATGACAGAAAATAATAACATAAAACAGTTCAAATATATTGTTAAACCAAAATAACAAGTTGATTACAAAGTCTCTGACTTCGTGATGAATATCACATGATCATAACAGATTTCATAAGAAACTCAATGTTACTGAATATAGCGTCTAGTTCTCATCATGTGTTTGCTCTTAAAATTAACCCATATGGTTGGATTACATTACAATTTTTATCAGAAATTGCCGTGATCAATTGATAATCAAATATGGCTCGTTGTTTGATCTGCTCAGCAAATCGGCTCTGCGACTAAGGTGCGATTTGCGCTTTCTTTTATCGATTTGGCCATATCTGCTACTCTAGTATTCATGTCTTGCTTGTTACCAATTAAGCTCAGCTTGATGAATGGCCTTTTGTTTTTATCGTGGTGCAGGATTCTAGCTTGTCTACGAATTCGGATTTGGGGAGACGGATTGGGGATGTGCATAATTCCTTTTGGGGACAAGCGTGTAATGCAAGGCATCAGCTTCAAGGTGAGTCCATGTAGGAGCTTGTGAATTTTCCACTTCTTGCTGATTGTTCTGGTCAGTACCAGTCATTCATGTTGCATCTTAGTTACTAGGTTTTCCTGTGCATGTTCAAATTATTGCTAATAGTGCCTAAACTCTCAGACTATTGCTAACTGTTTTGGTTCAGTGCCTAAACTATTACTGCTAATAGGGCTCACTGTCCAGGCAGACGCTTCTCTCGTCCTCGTCTTGGATGGCCAGATCGTCTCTCTGTCCTGAGGGTAGAGATTTGTTCTTGTGCAGGATTATTAGAGGCAGGATCACAACCATGGAGTGCTGGGACATCAATGCCCAGCGGCACCAACATCAACTACATGAGGTAGGCGACCTTGTAGTGCATTGTCCATGTTATTTTGGTAGAGGTCGCGGAGTATATGCACTTGGTTAACTCTATTGAAGTTCTGTAGTTAATTTTCTTGCATAAGTATGCCATGAACTATATGTGTCACTACATAAAGTTTTCTCTTATGAGCAATTGTTCACTTTGTTTTATTATCTTTCATTATATTTTTAATAATCTCTGAGTGCAAGTTTTGTGGACATCTGATAATTATTTATTGTTTGTGAACCAGAGATGGTGATAATAGGATCCAAGAATTCAACACTACACAATGATAATATATAATATTTTCTTGATTTCTTTTCGTTTTACAGTTTAGAAATGATGGGCATGTTTTCCTTTATGATCTTGGAAGCACGCATGGTTCTTCCATCAACAAAACTCACACATAGTCTCTTTCTTTGTCTTACTTTAGAGTAGAACTGGATATTTCCAATTCATCCAGGACTTCTAATATGTTTGTTCGAAAATGTTGATACCGTGCAACTATATGTGTTCTCTTCTCATGTATGCACCTCATTGTTAATGTTTTTCTCAAACACACATTTTTGTATTAAGGAGAAGAACATTAATATATATGATGCAGACCACGTCATTGTTCATGCTATTTTTGTTTTAAGAAGCACTACATTTGTGTTGATGGCATTCTTATTCTGTTGTATTTTTGTATATCCATCTACCTTGGGCTTCCTGGTTCACTGTAAACTGAGGAAAAGATACCTGCCGTTTTCTGACATTAGAAAAAACAAGAGTTGTCTGTGTATCCATTGTTCTTGTCATTCTTATTATGATGCTACTTTTGGTGCTAATTTACTTTTGGACTATTCCTGTAACATCCTTTTTCCCCCACAAAAGGCACCTTGTACTAGCTTGTCAATGTTGTCGTGTTTGTTGGTTTATAATAGCATAACTATCGTTCCGATGAAGGCAAGAATATTGTTCTGATGTCATATAGTTAATTAACAAGGCGACCTTGGCCAGCAAGAAAACTGTGTTTCTAATAGTTTACTCTCTTATTGTGCTTCCAAGCTATCTTGCATAGGAGTCAAACTTTTTGACAAAATGTGAATGGTCAATATTATTTATTTGGGCATGGAGACCAAGCTATCTTGCATAGGAGTCAAACTTTTTGACAAAATGCACTCCATTAATCTATCTGACTAGGCATGAAAACAGTTTGATGAATCCTAGGCATTATTGTTTTAATTGAATATGTGTTTTATCAGGAACTTTTCTCTCAGTCACCAAGCAGTTGGATAGTGGTGATCACCTGACACTACAACTACTTATTAGCCTGAGGACAGAGACTGTAAAATGTCAGAAAGTTATCTATTTCAGCTCGAACGAAGGTATAACTTGCAACATCCTAAACATTTATCAAACTCACTACCTGTAAGTAATGCATATCCAGATGATTGGCCAGAGTATGCATATCTGCAAGTCCTCTTCGTACCCTTCCAACTCACTGGCATCACCACTGGAGATTGGGAGGCGAGAGCCGGCGCCACCGCCATGTGTACTGGTGACTCTCACACAGGAGCATATTGGTCCTCTCCCTGTGAACACCACCTCTCTCGCGATGCAGCCGCGGCTCGAGGGCGGGGGATCAACGCCACCATCCTGCCGACGTCCAACCAGCGCCATACAACTAATCGTTCTGCCACCATGACGACGCCCACCTCCGTGCTGATTGAGTTGTTCAACCTGCCCGAAATGGACTAAGGTCATTCAGGTATCTGCTTTTGATGTGCTATTTGCTCTCTTTTCATAAGAAGTCAAGTGGCCTCCATGATCAATTTTGTACGTGCATAGTACTTCTGTGTTGTATCTTTCTCTTCAAAGAAGCAGCAGCATGCTCCTGCTAGTGTTATTTTATTTATTGCTATCCATTGGCATGTGCTACCCAGATTAGAAAAGAGAAGTGAAAAGGATGTATGTGTTGTACCAAGCTAATAAATTTACATGCTTTCATCAGTTCAGCAACAGTTACCAGCACAAGTGTTATCCAGACCACAAAAAGGCAAATGAAAGCTGCTGCCACCTACCAGGCACAGCCAAACACCCTTTCAGGTGGCGCACCAATGGCGCGCCCCAACTGCTAGTATACAACAAGTGTCAAGCCCATTCTCAAATATCGAAACACACACGACCAAGCCCACTCTCCATCGAAGGTGTGCTAAAAGGAGACCTCCTAATCGGCGCCTTCTGCGTCCGTTAGGGGTTCTGGCGCCCACACGCCCACAGATATAAGCCGGCCCATCACACGGTGGCGCGATCGTTCGCCAGGACGAACCCAGATCGCTTGGTCAACAGTTGACCACTTGAACGATCAACCATTGACTTCTAAAAAGAATCCAACAAAAAATGGCAAAAATTTGAGAAAAACATGAATTCAAACAAGTTTACGGATTTGAAAAAATTTCATAAATTAAAAGGTTCACGAATTCAAAAAAGATCATGATTTTGAGAAGAAAACACAACTTTGAAAGTGGCTCGAAGATTTGATAAAAAGGTTTGAGCATCTGAAAAAAGTTCGAGGATTAGAAAAAATTTCAATGATTTTGAAAAAATATGTTCATGAATTTGAAAAAAAATCACATTTGAAAGGTACATCTTGACAAAGAAGTTCACGGATATGAAAAAAGTTTGTGGATGTGAAAATAGTTCACCGATTTGAAAAACTGTTCACAAACTTGAAAAAGATTGCGGATTTTGAAAAAGAACACAAATTCAGGAAAAAATGAATTTGAATATATTCATGCATTTTTAAAAATTACACAGGATTGGAAAAAAGGTTCTTGTGTTTAAAAAAACATGAATTTGGGAAAATAATAGTTTTGAGGAAAATTTTAAAATTAAAAAAAGTCTGCACAGCTAAAATGAAAAGAAAAAGAAAAAGAATGAAAAAGGAAAAATAAAGAAAAACAAGAATAAAGGAAACTAAATAAAACTAAATAAAAAACTAGTCTACAAAACAAACAAAAAACAGGCCCGAAGCATCCTAAAACTGGTCTGGAAAGCTTCACAAAACCTAGGAGGAATCTTCTCTCTTGTGTGCTCCATGGGTCGGCCCATTTAGAGTCGAATGAAGGGAGGGGGTGTGCGCTGCTTCGCGAAATAGCCTTAAACAGGCGCTTAATACACCAAATTGGCGCCAGCTCCCGAAAGCCACAACTATGCCGACCATAAAATGACACAAATATAGACCAACAAGGGAGCCCGCTCTGTTGGACAAGTCAACCTTCTACTAGTGGCGGAAACAAAAAGTTGTGACGACCATGGGAGGAACAGGTCTAGGGTTCTCCTGCACTCGCGTGAAGAAACATGCACTCCATATGACCTTTCGCCAATTGCATCAACATTTTTGTGGCAATATGGCAAATCTTTATTAGGTCGTCATAATGTTTACACGGATGAAAAGTAGACCGCTGAATTTCCTAAACAAGCATGGCGGCCAACCCCCAATGATAGTGCATGCTTTGCAAGATTGTGAGCCTCGGTGTTCGAGGTTCTAAACTAATGGCTAAAATTACAACAATTAAAAGTAGAGGATCATTCTATTATTTCATGCACCACAACTCCATAAGTTCCAGCGCCGCCTTCTTTTATAGCTTGGATGATGACCTTGCAATCAGATGCCACAAAAATCCGTTGTATATATAGGTCCGGCCAAAGCCAAGGCCTCCGTGATAGCCAAAGTTTCAAGAATTGTTGGATCACCTATGTTCATGAAAACAATGAGCCCCATGGAAGGTACATGTTTGGTCACAACATGTTGCACTTACAACCCCAAAGCCGCCTGCTCTTGCAAGTGAAGCATCAACATTAATATTAGCATGATTATCCAGAGGGGGTAGCCAGTTAAATCAACATTCATGCCGATGACGAACCTCATCGCCCACATGACTCAAGGCCATGAAACTTTCGGTTGGCGCCCACAAGCTTTTTTTAATTTTTTGCTAAAAATATATAAAAATTATAATCAATTCAATAATGAAAGAACCAAAATATTTGTGTGTTATAAAAAATATCAATCAATAAATAAATTTCTTGTACTTGTAAAATATGTTTTGTGTATTTTTAAAAATGTGTTCACTTATTTTTAAAAAGGTTCCTATAATTATTATTTTTTCTATTTTCGCAATATATATATATATATATATTTAAAATCTCCAAATAACCATGTATTTTATAAAATGTAATTTGAAAAGTTCTCACACCTTTTATTTTACTAAATGTTCGTATTATCAAAAAGTGGTTGTCGATTTTTAAAGTATTTGTATAATTTTAAAATGGTCCATGTCTTTAAGCAAAGTATTCTTGTATTTGTCAAATAATTTCCTTCCTTTATAAAACAAATGGAAAAGGGAGGAAATACAAAAAAGGAAAATAAATGAAAGCCAAAAATAAAAATAAAATCAAAAGGGAAGTTCACCAAGGGGATTCTGTCCTATTTTGGCCAAGTTGTTGGAAATTGTGGGAGTATGATATTCCACTCCAAGAGAGGTTTAAAAGACATTTTTTTTCATATGTTGTGGATGGATCTTTCTCTGTTGAGGAGGTGTTTGACTGTGAGGACAAAACCATTTTGTTTCATTTGCCTCTATCTAAACAGCCTTTTGCTGAATTCTGTTCTCTATAAAATTCTAGTACTGGATCATAGTTTGCATTTAGACTGATAAATGTCATTGGAAGCAAGGTGATGGTGTTTACAGAGCCAAGCGCTATTATATGTTGATACACAATCTATTGTTTCAATCCCTCGCTTAATTGAATCTAGAAGAGTGGTTGCATTCTCAACATTAAAGTTTTTGCTTGGTTGTTAATCATGGATAAGCAGTACACCAAAGATATGTTGTAGAGAATAACATGATGGTACTCACTGTATGACTTGCCCAACTAGAGCCATGGAGGACACACGACAGAAACCAATCATAAATTTAAGGGTAGGGAGGCGGGCTAGACCGCCTCCCCCCTCAACGAAGTCCTTCTTCTTCGCTGATAGTGGCTGTCGTAGCCAGATTTTCTCACGCCATGAGAGCTTTGCCGCCTCCATGAGCAAACTCGCTCCCTCTATGCATGAAACTTGGCTCGGTTCCTGATTGTAATGTCGGTCACATTCTAGCAATGGTGCACCAAGAGTTTCTTGGGCGACAGAAGATGGTTGACATTTCTGAAGTCTCTTGACGGCAACGCCATTCGAGAACTTTAGGGTCGCGATCCAAGAGGGGTGGAGATTTGCTTTGGTCGACAACCCACAACAACAAGTGCGGCGTTGTTCGCGGTGGCACCTGTTCAAAGTCTCACAACGGCGCTTTGTTGCTATGGTTTGTTGAGTAAATAGGCAATTTCTCGATTAAATTAATCCACGAGTAAATCACTAGCATGACATTGACACAAATAAACACATACTGATATTTAGTCAAGCTAGCACATACTACGCTAATTGCAGAAAGATCTACGTATAACGCTAGCATGGCTAAAACAGAAAACAGTAGGAGCGGGATAAACGAGTTATACCCTCCAGTAGGCCATGCAGAGGCCGCAGCTTTGGTGGCGGCAGTGGCGTCCTCGGCGGCCTTCTTGTCGGCTTCAGCTTTCTCGGCGGCGGCACGTTCGGTGTCGGTGGACATGGTGATGATGAAGGTGACGCGGACGTAGAGGAAGTAGACGATCGGAAGCGAGCAGTCGTGTAATCGCTGCCCAAAAACCTATTCGCCCTCACCCCGTACAGGAACCAGAAGGGTGTGGTTTCAGAGACCTGCCCTCCCGTCGACCGTGTACGCGGCGTACGGGATGGAGTCACCGGCGGCGGCAGCAGGGGAACGACGGTGGGCGTGCGCATGGAGCATATGTGATTTGTTCGTGGCGGCTAGGGTTAGGAGACACCGCACACTTATATAGACGCAGCCGCGTGGAGAGACGTGGGCTCGACCCACGTCCGAGTCCGTGACAGTCCACGATCCGACGTCTCAGATCGTGGCCCAACTGTCGGAGAACTCTCCGTTAGTGACTGGCAGAAATAAGCGCGTAGGTGTGAGCTCGGCTAGGCTCAATCCCGCAACCCGCGGCGCGTCGTGACGAGGTGTGGCGTGGCGAGGCGGGCGGCGGAGGAGGAGGGCCTCTTCTCTTCTCAAGCTCCAATAGCATGTAGAAGAGAAACCCTTATAAACCACTCCAACTCTCCTTCCACTAGCGGGGTGGGACTAAACTTCCCACTACACCTAGTGCCATATAACCCACATGGGCCCTTAGAGATTTTTCAGAAATTGCTATATGGGCCTAGAGCCCATCTCAAATTTCAGCAATCCCCCACCAGATCTCGAGGGCCCATTGTGTCCTCTGTTCCAATTGTTGTTTTGATATACCAGTGTGTCAGTGAAGACCTGTTAAGGTTGAACTTCACCTAGAGCAGGTAGCTACACTCCTTCACAACTGAACAATGGACTATGCCTTGAATTGTCAGTTTGGCGTAAAGAAGTTTCACTACATGTCTTACTAGTACTAGGTTGCCGAAGGCTGACCCCTCGGGTGGAGCATATAAGTCACACTCCTGGCCTATTCATGAGCTTACTAGAGATCACCCCAATCTCATAGACTATGACCAGCAGTCGGGCTCACATAGGTGTGTTCCTCCAAAGATCGCTCTGTAGGATAGCATCTTGCTTACATAAGCTTTGGAACACATTAAGACAATAGTCATCCTACCATACAGTATCGAGAGTATTGCATCTCCAACGGAGTGGGTTAGTATAGTTACTCTCCTCAGTTCACCACTGGCTTGTTTTCCCAGGTCCTAATTCACGGGATCTTCGATCACATAGGTTGGGTTACTACCATGGCAACTCATGTGGGTCTCATACCCATCTCCCTCGATGCATTATCTATCACAACACGTGATAGCCCTTTCGTAAAGGGATCTGCCAGATTCTTAGCCGTATGGACATAGTCCAATGCTATTACTCCGGAGTTTCTTAATTTTCTGACAGCTTTTAATCTCATTCTTATGTGTTTGGTGGACTTCATGTTGTCCTTTGAACTCTTCACCTTGGTGATGACAGTCTGATTGTCACAGTTCATAAGGATAGCCGGAACCGGTTTATCAACCAATGGCAAGTCCATCAAAAGATCTCGAAGCCATCTCGCTTCAACACCAGATGTGTCTAATGCTGTTCATTCTGCTTCCATTGTCGATCTCGTTAAGATCGTTTGCTTGCAAGACTTCCAGGAACCAGTGCCACCTCCAAGAGTAAACATATACCCAGTTGTGGCCTTCATCTCATTAGCATCAGAGATCCAATTCGCATCACTATACCCTTCAAGTACCGGCGGGTATCCGGTATAGTGAAGTCCATAGTTCATAGTACCTTTCAGATAGCGCATAACTCTCTCAACAGCATGCCAATGTACATCACCCGGTTTGGAAACAAACCGGCTCAGTTTGCTCACAGCAGATGCGATGTCAGGCCTCGTTGCGCTCGCTAGGTACATCAGTGAACCAATGATTTGAGAGTATCTCAATTGATCTTTAGCCATGTCTTTGGACTTTCGAATCAATACGCTAGGATCATATAGTGTTTGAGATGGCGTGCAGTCCGAATATCCAAAATGACTCAACACCTTCTCAACATAGTGGGATTGCGGAAGTGTAATTCCACCCTCATTATCTCTCAGTAGCTTGATGTTCAAGATAACATCAGCCACACCAAGGTCTTTCATCTCAAAGTTCTGAGATAGAAACGATTTGACCTCCTCAATGACTTTGAGGTTTGTTCCGAATATCAGTATGTCATCAACATACAAGCACAGTATAACTCCTTCGCCCCCACCATGGTGATAGTATACACATTTGTCAGCCTCATTAACAACGAAACCAACAGATGTCAGAGTTGTATTAAACTTATCATGCCATTGCTTAGGTGCTTGTTTCAGGCCATATAAAGATTTTATCAACCTGCATACCTTTCTTTCCTGACCATCTATCACAAAGCCATTAGGCTGTTGCATGTAGATTTCCTCCTTTAGCTCTCCATTTAGGAAAGCCGTCTTAACATCCATCTGATGGATGAGAAGACCGTGCGAGGCCGCCAACGAGAGTAATACTCGAATGGTGGTCAGTCTAGCCACAGGTGAATAAGTATCGAAGAAATCTTCCTCTTCTTGCTGGTCATAGCCCTTCGCCACAAGCCTAGCCTTGTACTTTTCAATAGTACCATCGGGCCTAAGCTTCTTTTTGAACACCCACTTACACCCCAGTGGTTTGCAACCATAGGGACGATCAGTGATCTCCCATGTCCCATTAGCCATGACGGAATCCATCTCGCTATGGACCGCATCCTTCCAGTAGTCAGCTTCTGGAGAGGCATACGCTTCTGAAATAGAAGTGGGAGTATCATCCACGAGGTACACGAAGAAATCATCACCAAAGGTCTTTGCAGTCCTTTGTCTCTTGCCCCTACCAAGGGTTTCCTCGTCATCCTCCTCAGGATTTTCATAATGTGTTTGTTCATAATATTCCATAGGAATGGCAGGTTCAGGAGTCTCCTCAGATTCCTGTCTAGAAGTGCTTTGCATATCTCTCATAGGAAAAATATCCTCGAAGAATGTAGCATCCTTAGACTCCATAATTGTACCGACCTTCTGGTCAGGTACCTCAGATTTCACTACTAGAAATCTATAGCCAACGCTGTTCTCGGCGTAACCCAAATTAACGCAGTCCACAGTCTTTGGTCCAAGCTTACGCTTTTTGGGGATCGGCACAATGACTTTCGCCAAACAGCCCCAAGTACGCAAGTACGAGAGTGTTGTCCTTCTCTTTGCCCATTTCTCATAGGGAGTGATCTCATTATCCTTTGTCGGAACTTTATTCAGGACATGACATGCCGTCAATATAGCCTCACCCCACCATGCCTTGGATAAACCCGATGTATTTAACATGGCGTTAACCAAATCAGTTAGAGTACGGTTTTTCCGCTCGGCAACCCCGTTTGACTGGGGTGAATAGGGAGGCGTCCTCTCATGAATAATGCCATGTTCCACACAGAAAGAATCAAACTCACTCGAGAAGTACTCTTCACCACGATCTGACCGGACTCATTTAATTTTCTTTTCAAGTTGTTTCTCAACTTCTGCCTTATAGATTTTAAAGTAGTGTAGAGCCTCATCTTTAGTGTTTAACATATACACATAGCAATATCTAGTGGAGTCATCTATCAATGTCATGAAGTATTTCTTTCCACCTTTAGTCAACACACCATTCATCTCACAAAGATCAGAATGTATGAGTTCTAATGGTGCCAAGTGTCTCTCCTCCGCGGCCTTGTGAGGCTTGCGAGGTTGCTTAGCTTGCACACATGAAAGGCACTTAGAACCTCTGGCTAAGGTGAAACTCGGGATTAAATCCAACTTGGCTAGCTGCGTCACAACACCGAAACTAATGTGACAAAGACGTGAATGCCAAACTTCAGATTCATTAATATTCGAATGAATATGGTTCACGACTTTATTACAAAAATCTGCGAGGGAAAGGCGGAACATCCCTCCGCTCTCATAACCTTTTCCAACAAAGAGTCCATATTTTGTAACAACTAATTTATTAGACTCGAAAACCAACTTAAACCCTTCTCTACATAGAAGGGAGCCACTAATGAGGTTCTTCTTGATGGCGGGGACATGCTGCACGTTCTTCAGCTGCACGATCCTTCCCGAAGTAAACTTCAGATCGACCATGCCAACACCATGAACAGAAGCACTCGCGCCATTCCCCATCAATACGGACCCGTGACCTGTGACCTGGTAAGAAGTGAACAATGAAATGTCAGCACACACATGAACACCTGCACCTGTGTCCACCCACCAATCGTTGGGTTGAAACACTGAAAAACAGTAAATAAATTACCGTACCCAGATGCACCATTCTCATTGTTACCCACAATCATGTTGACAGACTTGGAGTCCTGTCCTGGCTTCTTGTACTTGTTTGGGCACTTGTTGGCCCAATGTTCAACCGAACCACAAGTAAAGCAGCCCTCATCCTTCTTGTTCTTCTTGAAGGTCTTCTTACCCTTCTTCTTAAAGTCGGTATTCTGTTGGACACCGTTCTTTCCCTTGGGCTTGTGGGAGTTATGGTTCCTCTGGTTCACCATGTTGGCGACAGAAGTCCCTTCGGCCCCTTTTCCATGTGAGTTTTTTGCCCTCGAATTCTGCTCAACACTCAGATGGCCAATGACATCCTCCACAGAGAATTCACGCCTCTGATGTTTCAGAGTGGTGGCAAAGTTCCTCCAGGAATTAGGGAGCTTAGCGATTATGCATCCCGCGACAAACTTGCCCGGTAACTCGCACTTAAGAAGTTCAAGCTCCTTAACAATGCATATTATCTCATGAGCCTGCTCCAATACAGGACGGTTTTCAACCATCTTGTAATCGTGGAACTGCTCTATAATATACATCTCGCTCCCTGCATCGGTGGCCCCGAATTTAGATTCGAGCGCCTCCCACAAGTCCTTGGCGACATGCACATGTAAATATGCATCGACCAGTTTATCTCCGATCACGCTAAGAACTGCTCCGAGAAACACAACGGTAGCCTCCTTGAACGCCTTCTCCTATTCAGGAGCAATCGTTCCCGTGGAGACACCGGTGACCCAGAACACGTTCATAGCCGTGAGCCATAACGTGGTCTTAGTCTGCCAACGCTTAAAGTATGTACCGGTAAACTTATCCGGTTTCAGTGCAGCGGCAAAGCCACTTGCCGAAAAATTCCTACACATAATAGGTTTTTGGATTGTTGAGTAAATAGGCAATTTCTCGATTAAATTAATCCACGAGTAAATCACTAGCACGACATTGACACAAATAAACACATACTGATATTCAGTCAAGCTAGCACATACTACGCTAATTGCACAAAGATCTACGTATAACGCTAGCATGGCTAAAACAGAAAACAGTAGGAGCGGGATAAACGAGTTATACCCTCCAGTAGGCCATGCAGAGGCCGCGGCTTTGGTGGCGGCAGCGGTGTCCTCGGCGGCCTTCTTGTCGGCTTCAGCTTTCTCGGCGGCGGCACGTTCGGCGTCGGTGGACATGGTGATGATGAAGGCGATGCGGACGTAGAGGAAGTAGACGATCGGAAGCGAGCAGTCGCGTAATCGCTGCCCAAAAACCTATTCGCCCCTCACCCCGTATAGGAACCAGAAGGGTGTGGTTTCGGAGACCTGCTCTCCCGTCGACCGTGTACGCGGCGGACGGGATGGAGTCACCGGCGGCAGCAGTAGGGGAATGACAGTGGGCGTGCGCGTGAAGCAGATGTGATTTGTTCGTGGCGGCTAGGGTTAGGAGACACCGCACACTTATATAGACGCAGCCGCGTGGAGAGACGTGGGCTCGACCCACGTCCGAGACCGTGACAGCCCACGATCCGACGTCTCAGATCGTGGCCCAACTGTCAGAGAACTCCCCGTTAGAGCATCTCCAACAGGCGCCGGTCGCGCCGCGCGCAAAAAACACATATGCCACGTGCGCATCGGCTGGTTTGGTGTGGCGCGCAGCGCTGGCTCCAGCGGCCGCACTAAAATGCAGCGCGCACGCGTCGCCCCAGCAGCGCGCCAAAATTCAGCGTGCGCAACTCGCCGGTGCATTGCATATGGCATATTTCAACACAAAATGATGGACATTTTCAACACAATAAAAATTTCACACAAACAAGTTGATGAAGTTCATGCCCACAAGTTTAAAATCATGCCCACAAGTTCATCCAACCAAGTTCAAAATGCAAATCAAGTTCAATACACAAAGGAAAGACACATCATTCCTCGTCCTCGTCCTCGTCTCCTCCCTCTCCTCATCGCGCACCGCATCACGTGAAGCTCCGGCGGTGTTGGCAAGATCTTCAACGGCATCTTCATGGGAATGTGTGCGAGGAGGCTCATCGAAAGACATTCCGCCCATGGCGGCCGGAGGTGCACCCATGCCTCCCATGAGAGAATCAAAACTCATGCCTCCCATCGTGGCCATAGCGTCGGGGGTGCTCCAAAGCCACCCAAGCCACCCATGCCACCCATGGCGCCGAAGCCACCACCACCCAAGCCACCCATGCCACCGCCACCCATGGCGCCGATGCCACCGACACCCATGGCGCCGATGCCACCGACACCCATTGCGCCGAGGGCACCGCCACCCATTGCACGAACCATGGCTCTTTTTTGGATCAAGACTTCTTGTTGGGCAAGATTGACATACTCCTTTTGCGCCGCATTGAGATTAGTTGTGTCCAAGAAGAACAAGTGCTTCTCCCATTCCAACAATCTAGTTCGCTCCTCATTGCTCACCTTCCTCTCCTCCAAAGCCACCTTCCTCTCCTCGGCCGCCACCCTCCTTTCCTCGGCCGCCAACCTTCTCTCCTCGGCTGCGGCATCTTGGGTCCTTGCCATTTTCCTCACCTCGTTGGCTTCTTTTCTTGCCTTCACAATAGCTTCCATAGCATTTTTGAGCTCATCATCTCCTTTCCTCTTCTTCTTTTCGGTTTTGTCTTTCTTGCACCCATCCGGCCGCTTTGGCTTCGAGTATGAAACCGAGTTGGGTGTGGGGCTTCTCTTGCCATCATCACTTGATGCATCATCCTCCTCATCATCATCATCCAACTTAATTGTTCGCTTCCGTTTGTCGCTCAAATGCAAATCATCCAAATCTTCACGCTTCTTCCATTTCTCATCATCCTTCAACACATCATAGCAATGAGGCAAAGTAAAGACCCTTCCTTTCTTGATCTTCCCCTTCTTGGTTTTCCTCTCCTCTTCTTTGAACTAGTTTTGCGCAATGTTGTACTACATGAAAACAAAGCAAGTTAGCACCAACAACAAGCAAAACGAAGCAAGTTTAGCACCAACATGTAAGATGAAATGGCACTTACTCTATCGTCCTCATTTGTGCCACTTGGGTTCAACTTGTCAACCGCCTTTTGACAAGCCGCCCACCTTTGACAATCCGAGTTGATTGTCGACCACCGGGACCTAAGTGATCGGTTGGAGCGGTCAATTCCACTCACGTTGCGAGCATCAAAGTGTTCCTTCATCCGGTTCCAATAAGCATCTCTACTTTGATCACCTCCAACGGATGTATCCCTCGACACTTGCAACCAAGTATTGCATAGTAAGATGTCATCGGTGTTGGTGTAATTGCCCGCTCTTCCTTTCAGTGCGTCGACAATGCCCTTACCCTCCTCGTCCACCTCGAACTCATGGTCTTGAAAATGCATGTCATTGGTTTGAGACCAATGCGAATTGTTGGAGCCAACACCCATCGTTGACATGTATGCATCATCATTGAGACTACAAATTTTTTTGCACAATGCAAATAAGCTATCTATATGTGACGAATGCATTCAAAAAATAACAAAAAAATGAAAAGTTAGAATTTTTTTACCTTGGAGGCATTTCGTCGAACATGTTGTGCGCGCCGGCCGCCGGCTCAATGAGTGAGCTTGCCGGCGCTTCGGCAGCCGCCGCGCCCGTCGCACGCCCCGCAAGCTTCTTCCTCTTCGCCTTGGAGGTGCCGGAGCCGTCCGCCGCCTTGTTTTTCTTCGCCGATGTCTTGCCCTTCTTTGACCGCGCCGCATTGGGGAGCTTTGAGGAGGAGGGGGCGGCGGCTCGGGCCGGCGCCGGCGCGACGCCACCCGCCGCCGAGGTCATCCGCGGCGGCATGAAGAGGCCGCGCGCGAGGCCGCTCGTCGGAGAAGCTCCGGCGGAGGCGAGGCCAACGCCACCCGGGCTAGGGTTTGTGGCGGCGGCGGGGGGGTCGCGGCTATAGGACGGGGTGAGCGGGGTGCCGGCGCGTGCGTCCATGGGTGCGGGTCGCCGGCGCCGGCGCGCGCGAGGCTTTGGAGGGGGATAAGAAGAGCGCAGCGCGAGCGTCGTGGGTGCCGCGCGCGGAAGCGGGCGCCGCAAATACACCGCACGACGTACCGCTTCCTAGCGCGCGCCCAACTGCTTATACCGCGCGCGCGGTTATTGCGCGCCCGCTGGAGCCATCCGCCGGGTTGCGCGCGCGCTAAAACGGGGGATTTTGCGGCGCGGCGCCTGTTTAGCTCGCCTGTTGGAGATGCTCTTAGTGACTGGCAAAAATAAGCGCGTAGGTGTGAGCTCGGCTCAATCCCGCAACCCGCGGCGCGGCGCGGCGCGTCGCGTCGCGGCGGGCGGCGGAGGAGGAGTGCGCGAGGGCCTCTTCTCTTCTCAAGTTCCAATAGCATGTAGAAGAGAAACCCTTATAAACCACTCCAACTCTCCTTCCACTAGTGAGGTGGGACTAAACTTCCCACTACACTTAGTATCATATAATCCACATGGGTCCTTAGAGATTTTTCAGAAATTGCTATATAGGCCTATAGCACATCTCAAATTTCAGCATGGTTTTCTTTTGGATTTTTGCTTAGTGGAGACCATTTCTTCTCCTTTCCGGCGGACACTTCGGGGACAGCGGTGGTCGAAGTTTTTGGTCAATGTGTTGGTGGTTGCAGGAATGAAGAAGGATTTTTCTGCATAATTCCTTTGTTGGGAGTGTTTCATGTACTTTCTCTTGGTGTGCTATCTCTTTAGATTTCTTGAGAGAGATGCTACATTTGCTGTAATCTACTGATGTTATTAATATAAATGTGGCACTTCTCGTAAAATGACTGGGCCACATACAAATTTCGATATCGAGTATTTTCATCACTTGCTATTATATTTTCACGGGTGATTTGCTTCGAGTTGCCTGCGCCCCTACGTTTAGTGTGAGAGTGGGTTGGACTTCAGACACTTGTTCAGGTATGTTCGCTCTGGGCGAAGGAGGGATTTCCGTTAAACACTGAATACCAACTGCTGTGGGTTTGGTAGAAAGTCAAGAGGTGAAAGTAGGGTTAGAAACTTCAGTCCTTTATTGGCATTTTGGCTTATACTGCAGGAACAATCGACACAAAGAAATTATATTCTCATCCCATTAGCTAAGACTGCCCAGTCGAATTTTCAGACACAAGACTGAATCAATTCCTCTAAATTGTTGTACGACGACCCACCTTCCTTCAGAGAAGCGTTTGCTTTCGCTTTACATGCCAGAGCCTTCCTCCTCATGTCCTCCCCTTCATCCCCTCCATCCATCAGCTTCTCCACAGCGCTGTTGACTTGCTCCGCCCCAACCTCCGCCTCCGCCTCTCCGCTGCCATGTTTGCCAGCGGTCAGGACGTTGGCCGTTGGCTTTGTCACGCCGACGGACACCCCGATGCCAAGCACGTCCACGATCAGCTTCTCGTTCACGAACTGCTCGGCGAACAGAGGCCAGGTGACCATGGGCACGCCGGCGGCGACGCTCTCCAGGGTCGAGCCCCACCCACAGTGCGTCATGAATCCGCCCACCGCCGGGTGCGCCAGGATGGCCACCTGCGGCGCCCACCCGCGCACCACGAGGCACTTGCTGTCCGCGTCGCCGTCGCCGTCGGTGTTCTCACGTAGCCACACCTTCACGTCGTCGGGCAACGAGTCAGCGCCTCTGATAACCCACATGACAGGCCAGCGGCACGAGACCAGGGCCATGCCGAGCTGCATGAGCTGCGCGGGCGGCATGCACCCGGCGCTGCCGAAGCTCACGTACACCACGGACTTGGCCTTCTTGCCGTCCAGCCACGACATGCACCGCCTCGCGTCATCGCTCTGCGGGTCGAGACTAGGTGCGCAGCACAGAGAGACCGGCCCCACGGCGAGAACTTTCCTGCCTGCGGCGGCCGCGAGAAGCGCCGTGGAGCCGTGCTCCAGCTCGTCGAAGCTGTTCACCACGACGCCGTCCACGGCCATGTCGAACTCCCGGACCTCCTGCATCACCCCGCTCCCCATGGACGTGGATGGCAAGAAATGCGGCGGCAGCTGCCTAACGAGGATCTTGCACTCGAACGCCTGCAGGACTGAGATGTCGACGAGCTCGTCCGGAGACGCAATCCCCTCTTGCCGGCCTTGCCTGTAGAGGTGCTCGATGCAGAGCAAGGCGAACGCGCCGAAGCCGTGGAAGATGTAGCAGGGCACGCCGAGGTCTCGCGCCATGGGCAGCGTCCACGTGTGGCACATCCCGGCGACGATGCAGCTCGGCCGGCGTTGCGCATCCCGAAGGCAGTACTGCGCCACCGCCTCGCCGAACTTCTTGTTGGCTTCGAAGAAGCTAGGCACCATGGCGGGGGACGTGATCAGGTCCAACCTCTCGCACCCCTCCGGCAGGCCGGCTTCGGCGGCCGGGAAGGGGATCGCGGTGACCGCGAGCGCCGTGCCGCCCAGGGTGACACGGTCGACGCGGCTCTGGACAAGCGACGCGTTGGCGGGCGTCGTGATGATGGCGACCGACGCTCCATGGGAGGCGAGAAGGCAGCCGATGTCCGTCATGGGGACGATGTGGCTGATGCTTCCTATCCATGGGACGAGCACAAAGTGAGGCTTTCTGGCGGTCTCCATTGCCTGTTACTGTGCTGCACTATGGTGTCCACAAATTCGACAAAGTTTGGTATGACTGAAAATTATGAGATGGGAACTATGGCTCTTAGTTTGTGTGCGACGAGCTGCTGGGTAGGATCTTGTTTTATATGCAGGTTCCGTGACCCGCGCGATGTGTGTCGACACATTGGGTGCACATGCGTATGCAGACGCAAGTAGCGGTCTTATTGCTCCATGATTGATATTTGATAAACTAGGAAATTAGTTGTCCTGGGCGGTGGTCGGGGCTTCAAAGGGCAAAGACGAACGAACATTCCACGCAGTGCAGCAGGACTGCCTTCCCTTCTTCCGTAGCTCGACTACATGCTCTTAAACAACTGTTTCTCCGGTAGTTGTATTTTGATGTCTTCCCTAGCACATCAACGCGGACTCATAAACCATCTGCATACATGTGGTATGTCATCCAAGGCAGATTTGTATCAGTCCGTCAAATGATCCAACCACACTTTTTCTTGTCAATGGAAGCAAAGTCGGGGGCTTTATGTAAGTCCGGAAATCAGGCACGTAAGACTTCGACACCTCGGGCCCATTAAATTCCCATCCGGTCATATTTTCTTTCATTTCATCCCTTCTCTTTTTTACTTTGCATCTACACCCTCCTCCTCCGACGTCCTTGTTGTACCTCTCCAGCTCGCACACATGCATTGCTGAACCTCCGCTCTCCTTTTACGACGGCGTCGTCCATCCAGGACCTGTACGTAGGCAGGTACACTCCCCCCTCCCCCCCCCCCCAAGTCACCTATCCATCCTGATCGACGTTGTCCATGGAGGACACCACACCGGATAGGTGTTCGATCAAATGCCATTGAGCTTATGTTCGAACATCATGTCATTTTTTAGAGTATGAAGGAAGGCAGGGTACTCGACCATGAAAAATGAGTTGTTGTGCGATGCATGGTTGACTGTATTCGTGGATTTCGTAGGTAGGAGTAGACGGGATCTTCTGGCAGCACGTGCATAATTCATTTCACGTTCGAAAGCACATTGTACCCTACGCCATGCACATCATCCAACAATGCAAATGTGAGATTGTTATTGTATCGGTGATATGCCATCCAGACCTCCATCACCAAGTTTTGTGACGCGGTTGGTCCGCTGGAGGAAAGGTGACCATTGCGCTCTGCGGAGGAGGAGATCGTAAGTTTTGATTCTGCTTGCTCAACTTATTGATTAAATCATTCATTTAATGTTGGTCTACACATTATGTAGCCCCGCACGCGCTGCCGTGTTGTATGACACGACAGAGAGACGACCATTTATGCACATACACTGTTGGATGAAGTTGAAGAGACAGTGTGTGTATGGGGCGACATGATCCGTTCATGAAAAACTTGTTGAACATCCGGTTAGTCTTGTTGAATTTGAATTATTATTTGTACTAGATTTATTTGATTGCTATATACAGATGATTTGTGTTATTTTCTATTTGAATTTTGATGAAATATGCCGTTTTGCATCCATTTTGTCCGGTTAATTGAAATCCGGCTTGAAATATATGCGGGCAATGTTGAACGGCGGCCTTCTGTATTTGTGCGCGTGGATTGGTCCTTTCTGTTCGTAGACGAATGCCTGAGAAAATTTGTGAGTTATTAGTGTTAGAGATGCTCGGATGTTGCTTTTTTGTTAAGAAGCTACTCCCTCCGCTGCACAATATAAAATTGTTTTTGAGTACCATTTTCTCGCTAGCAGACTGCATATTTTTTTGGGAGGAGAGGCTTTCGATCTATTTCTTTTTAGTCATGATAGTACAACGAACATCAGAAATAATAACAATACATTCGTAGACCATCTAACGACGATTATAAGCACTGAAGCGAGCCGAAGACGCGTCCTCCGTCATCACCCCTCTCTTATTGGAGCAGGGCAGAATTTATTGTAGTAGACAGTCAGGAAGTCATCGTGTTAAGACCTCATAGGACCAAGCACCAAAACATCAACCTCCGCCGATAAAGAGAAGTTTAGATCGCAAGGATACAACCTGTAGACACATGAACAAAGAGGAACAAAGACCGGATCCAAGCGGATCCACCAAAGACAACTACCGACCGAATCCTGCAAGATCCGCCGGAGACACACCTCCACATGCCCTCCGATAATGTTAGACGCACCATCAAGACGGGGCTAGGCGGAAAGAAATTTATTCCATCTTTAAGAAGCTGACATCACCTTGTCTTTCTAAGCAGGACGCACACCCTAACAAAACATGAAAAACACCTCTACAAACGAAGCCCTCCTGTCACAGAAGATGTGATAATTAGCAGCGCCGCTGACGGGAGGTAGAAACCCTGGTCCTCCTTTCTTGCATAGATTTGTTTTAAACTGCGGAGTAGTAGTTCTTTAGAAGGAACCGACAGGAAAACTCATGGAAGGCCAAATTGTCAACGAGTTGTTTGACCGTGCATGGTTTGTAATTTTGTATGAGGACATCGTGGACACACAACGAGTAGCAGAATTTTGTATGTCCGGGCGGTCGACGCTGTGACCACGAGAATAGTCAGAACCCAGATCCGTTCTTAGCTCAAGTAGTACAATTCCAAAGTTGTACTTCAGGCCGTGTGATCCCTTGACTCCGTCGTCTCTTATTTGGACACGGCTGTCGGGCCACACCGGTTCAAGCAGACCACGTAACGGGTGACGCAACAAGGTTTGCATCAATAATAAAGGGGCACCGCTATAGGACAAAATCTTTGTTCTAACCTTTTGTGCTAACAAAATCAGAAATTGACCTTGTTTGCAAAGAAATTTCAGATCTGACCTTTTTTATCACGTCAACATCTTTGACGTTTGACTTGCATTAGAGACGCCAGATTTGTGGCATTTGGTCCTGACCCACACTATCCTAGTTGGCGCTGAAGTGGCACGGCTAGACGCCATGCATCTTGGCATTTGGGCAAACGCCAAGAAGCCTGGCGTTTTGAGCCCATCCATTATGAGTAATAAATAAGAAAAGCACATATATTGGCGTTTCGGAGCTACGCTTCACATACAAACTATGCTACATGCATGAATTAATAATGGACTTGCTTCCATCAATAATTGTAGTAGGTTAATTAATTTTATCAGGAAACTATAAAGAATTAGTAGTAGGCTTTTATTTAGCAAAAAAAAAGTAGTATTGTAGAACTTATGAAACCATCCAAACATATTATATGGTTACACGGGCGGCGCCCGCGGATGTGTTGGCTTGTTCGTGGTCGTGGCGCCGGAGCGCGGCCTCCTCGTTGTTGGTGTCACCGAACAACGCCTCGCCCGCCTCGTCGCCGCACTCCTTGGCGGCGGCCGCCACTTCCGCCACTCGCTGCCGGTACCGCCAGCGGGCGAGGTGTCTCTCGCGGGCGGAGCGGTAGGATTCGAGCAGCGCTTCCTGCTCCGCCAGGTCTTTGTTCGGCCTGGCGGCCCTGCCGGCGGTGACCTACTCCTCCGCCTGCAGATGCTTCTAGAGAAGGTTGTGGTTGTAGTTGGCATCGGCCTGCGCCTTTCGAAACTGGTCCTCCCGCTCCTCCTACATCATGTCCATATAGTGCGCACGGGCCTTACCGATGGTCATGATGCAATGCACCGGTGAGGATGGAGTGGATGAGGAGGGTGCTGCCGAGGAAGAGGAGGGTGGCGCTGGCTCGCCGGAGGAGGCGTCCTCCAGCTGCCTGCCGACCTGCCAGTCGGTAGTAATGGCGGCCATGGCCTTCTTCTACTCCGACATCAGCCCGTCCCAGAGAGCTTTGGCTGCGCGGGGGAGAAGGGGGGGGAGGGTGGATGGGAAGGGTCCATGGCGGGGAGTGGTGTGGAGAGGGATGACTATGGCTATGACCGGGGCATCGATTTATATAGCACCGGTGGACGGCAGAGGGACGGACGGGTGGCGTTGGAGGAGACGCCTCGGCAACCGCGTGTCATCAATGGGCGGCGGACAGACGAACAGGCAGCCATTGTGTCTTTTGAACGCGCGACAGTTGCCTAGAATGGGATGTGGCGTGGGCGGCGCTCTCTCGGTCGACGCGCCGCTTCAATGCTGGTGCCAGTGAGCGGTTGGATCCGTTCTGACTGGGCATGAATGCGGGCGCTGACCCTCTGAAACGGCGTTGATCGAAAACGCGCGGGAGGCGGGAGAGGTTTCTGGTGGGCAAGAGCGGTCAATAACGGGTTTGAGATATGTCCAGACTTCTACAAACCTACCTCACTTTTATCTCTGGTTTATGAAAGAAATCATGTTCAGACTATGCCGCAGACCGATACATATCGGCGTTGAATTGCTTTCACGGTCCGGATGATAGCAGGAGATTTGCGGATCTATTGGATATGTCCTAAACAAGTTTAGGTACACGGCCACTTAACAAGAGATTAATCCATCCAAACCGCACGTCTTTCTAAGAAACCGTAAATTGCCTGCTGACGTGATACTTTGGCTTTCTGCCTCCTCATTGATTAAACAACTACACTAATCAAACAGGTTCCACATGATTTTCTTGTCTACTCATAGTGGATAGGCTCAAAACGCCACGCTCTATGGCATTTGCCCGAACGCAAGACACATGACGTCTGACCGTGCCACTTCAGCGCCACCTAAGTTAGTGTGGGCCAGGGCCAAACGCCGCAAAGCCTGGCGTCTTCAAAGCAAGCCAAACGTTAAGGATGTTGGCGAGACCGAAAAAGGTCAGATTTGAAATTTCTTTGCTAATGAGGTTAATTTTTTTATTTTTTTAGCACAAAAGATTAAAACAGAAATTTTGTCCACCGCTATGTCTCGTGGCAGGCGTTCAATAAACGATAAATTCTAAATTCACGAACATTTAGAGCAACTCCAATGCATCAACCTAAAACGAAACACGATTTTGTTCGCCTTTTGTCCGTTTGGGTCGGTCTGGCGGACACCCATGTCCGCTTCCGTGTTTGAGTCGGCGCATATTTCAAAAATAGAAAAACATTAATACCAGCCACAAAGGCTAGCAAGAGTCCTCGCATCCACATTACATTAACTAAAAACATTAATTAAAACTAAACTACGAGGGGCGCGCTGCCCTAGGCGTCGCCCTCGTCGATGTCGGGGTCGGTGAGGTGGATTAGTGTCGGCGCCGGGACAGCCCAGGGGAACACCGTGTTCCAGAGCCTAGCGATGTCGTTCGGCGGGGCTGTGCCGCCGCCTGCTGGGCAAGGCACGCGTCCTCCTCTGCCTCGCGGCGCTCCTCCTCGGCGTTGTGTTCGAGCATTTCTCCACGCGCTGGGACGCTCATGCGCTGCCTCGACCGGCGGGAAGACGCCGACGAGAGCGGGAGGGGGGAGAGGGGTGGCAGGGTCCTTGCCCTTCCCTTTGCCAAAGAAGAAACCCATCCTGGCGGGGAGACAGCGGGGTGGGGGGGGAGGGTTGGCTAGGGTTGTCGCCGACGGGGGAGCAGAGGGTGGCGAAATGGGAACGGGGGGCTTCTAGAGCGGATGAGGACCCCCCTTGCACACTTGGATTAAAAAAGGCCGACCGCCATCGCTGACGCGTGGGCCCGAGGTGGGAGGTCGTCATAAATTAAGTTGACCGCGGTGAAAAGATCGATATGGTTGACTAGAGGGGGGGTGAATAGGCAACTAACAATTTTTAGCCTTTCTTTACCAAATTAAAGTTTGCATCAAAGTAGCTTGTCTAGATGTGCAACTAGGTGAGCAACCTATATGATGCAACAACAACAAGCACACAAGCAAGCACGGGAAGTAACACTAAAAGGCTTGCACAAGTAAAGGTGTGAGATAACCAAGAATGGAGCCGGTGAAGACGAGGATGTGTTACCGAAGTTCCTTCCTTTTGAGGGGCAGTACGTCTCCGTTGGAGCGGTGTGGAGGCACAATGCTCCCCAAGAAGTCACTAGGGCCACCGTATTCTCCTCACGCCCTCACACAATGCGAGATGCCGTGATTTCACTATTGGTGCCCTTGGAGGCGGCGACAGGACCTTTACAAATAAGGTTGGGGCAATCTCCACAACTTAATCGAAGGCTCCCAACAACACCACGAAACTTCACCACAACGGACTATGGCTCCGTGGTGACCTCAACCGTCTAGGGTGCTCAAACACCCAAGAGTAACAAGATCTGCTAGGGATTGGTGGGGAAATCAAATTTCTCTTGGTGGAAGTGTAGATCGGGGCCTTCTCAACCAATCCTGAGCAAATCAACAAGTTTGATTGGCTAGGGAGAGAGATCGGGCGAAAATGGAGCTTGGAGCATTAATGGAGCTTTTGGGGGAAGAGGTAAATCAACGAAGAAGAAGAGGACCCCCTTTTATAGAAGGGGATCCCACCCAACCGTTACCTTCAAAACAGCCCCGCAGAGGGCGGCACTATCGCAGGGGGCAACGGTACTACCGCTGGACCTAGCGGTACTACCACTCCGCCATGCGGTACTACCGTGCGGTACAGGAGCCGAGCCCAGTGCGGTACTGCCGCGGTGGTAGGGCGGTACTACCGCTCTCGAGTCGTACTACCGCTTCTACTACCGCTGCAAGTACCGCACAACCCGACACGAGAGGCGACCCCCTCGAGTCGACACGGAAGGAGCCCGGTACCGCAGCGGTACTGCAGCTGGGATCCACAAGCGGTACTATCGTTGGGTACCGCGGTACTACCGCTTGGACCCAAAACCGCACACTAAAAGGGGAAAGAGCACTCCATTGAAGCGGAACGGCTCAGAGGGTGAGGAAAGGATGTGTACATGTTGATTCCACCCAAGCCTTACCGAAGCGGACCCCTTCTTGATAGTACGGTGACTCCTACGAAACTAGTCCACCAAACAAGGAACGAAAGAGCTACACCATCTTGAATAACACTCCGAGGGGAAAGAAATCGTCTCGTGCCAAAGGATGAATCTTTGAAATGCTCAACGCACACGATTAGTCCGCAAACATGTTGTCATCAATCACCAAAACTACATTGAGGGAGATATGCCTTAACAATCTCCCCCTTTTTGGTGGATTGATGACAACCAGGGATTTGCACAGTGATAAAACATGAAAGTAAAGATACTAAGAACTACAAAATATAGACGGGCTCCCCCTGAATGTGTGCACCTAGTTAGTAGTGCCTTTGGAATGCAAGACACACACACATTAGGATCAACACTCCCCCTATATTTTATAGTCCAACAATCTAAGCATCGGATACATGAGAGCAGGGTATATAACAGGATAAGCATGCAACTCATAATATACCCAAGTACTAGATAGACATAGATAATGAAGATAAAGATAAGGTAGCATATGTCTCACACCATATGTCTGGAACTTAGGTCTCACTGGCACAAAACCAAACAAAGCAAACAGCGAGAAAACACAACGACACCACAAACCACAAAGACACACTCGCAACACGGCAACAACAACAACATAAATCCCTAAACTCTCTCCCCCTTTGGCATCGAGACACCAAAAGGGAAAAGAGCGTTGCTACGGCTCCAAGTGATAGCAAGCTGAGGATCAGGAACATCACATCCTAGCAGGATCGTCTACACCGCCGTCATTGGTCGGAAACTGCTGTGTCTGAATCGGTCCACTGGAAATGCTGCTGAACCCACTCCTTCTCATCAGTGATCCTCTCCTCAGATCCGCTATTAATAGTGGCACCCAACTAGCGCATGAGCTCCTTGTGACGTCTACGGGCCTTCTTCTCAGAGACATGAGACATGTACTGGCCATGAGACTCCATGCAGAAAAGTTTCTTCATCTTGCGCTTAATCCTCTTAGCCCACGAGGGCTCCACACCGGGGGGCTCATAGTCCTCATCCTTGTCGGCCGCAGCCTCATCCTCGGTCTCCATGTCAGCCTCAGAAGGTGGATCACCAGATCGAGGGGCCTAGGTGCCCCAGTTGTCCTTCTTCCTCAAACACTTGATATCATGAGAAATCAACTCTCCAGTTTCCAGCACAGTCCTGGGATGGTGATGTGCCTAGGCCTTCTCAATGAGCAGCATGATGAAAGGACCATAGATCGGGCACTTGCGCTCAGAAATGGCAGAAAGAAGTTCAGACCACATAACATGAGAAATGTCCAGGGACTCTCCAGTGTTTGCTTCCTTCTCATGCTGGCAGAAGAGAAGCATGTCCACGAGATAGGAGTGGACCATATCCAGATTCCCAATGCGAGGGAAAAGAGTCTCTCGGAAGACACGGTGAAGGATGTCCAGATAGGTAGACAACTCATAGGTTACCTTCTTTGTCTTGGGGTTAACCTTCTTAGAACAGTAGGGCCAGAGGGCTTGCTTGTGAGTGGAGGTGACATTGCGGTGAGGATGGAAGCCGACTGGATTCTCAAGCCCGAGATCTTCCACCCCAAGTAACTCCATGAAGGCATTCCACTTGACAGTGAGCAATTTGCCATTCGTCATCCAAGTCAGAGTCCTTTCTACATCAGTTCCAAGATGGACAGTGGCATAGAATTGACATATCAAATCGACATCAAAGTCCTTGTTGAACTGCATGATTCTGAGAATGTTCAACTGAGTGCACATCTGAAGGGCTTCACCAAAGTACTCAGGGTCCTTTTCCATAGGATCGGTGTCGATGGAATGAACATCAACAAAGTGATTCTTCTTAGACTTGATCACATCAAAGAAGATGGCGAACTGAAAGCGGTTCCAGAACGGGCGGTTGACCAAAGTGGGATCTTGGTCTTCCTCATAGGGGTTGCGGCGACGCTTTGCCCAAAATTCCTTGGCAGTCATCTCAGACACAGTCTTTCCCTTTGGCTTGCTTGCCGATCACTAAAAGAAATATGTCAACTTGTGACCACCACTATTGATCACTGAATGGTCACAAATTTCCATTTGTGACCTTTTTGTGACAAAAAACATAAGGTCAAAAGCTGGCCGTCATAAACTGACTATAGCGACCTTTCTTCTGGAATGGTCGTAGACGTTTATGACCAAAATACGTCTACTGTGGCGTTTTGGTCACTAACAACCTCCCCAGGCCACGTAGGCATCCAGCGTGGCAATCTGACGTGGCACAAGATTCAGCCAGGTCCAATTCGATTTTCTACATGGGCCTAGCCCAACAATTCGGCCTTTTCAATATATATTTATTTCTGTTAATTTTCACTAGCTACATGGGCCTGGCCCATTTTATTTTCTAGGACGTTGCCTTCTATAATTCATTTCTTTTTTGGGCCTCGACCCTTTTACAATCCAATCTATTTTGGGCCTCCACAACATACATTTAGAAGCTTGACATCTCAGCATGTACAAATGTATCCAAACCATTTTATTTCTTTCAACACAAAAGGATTCATTACACAGCCACGATAATAGATAGTAGATACATTCGACAGAGACTGAATTAACATAGAAATGAAGCAACAAAGGGCAGTCTGAGAAAAGGAACTACATGGGACTACAACAACATGGGACTAGAGCTGCCATTTCTATTTCTACCAGCATTTGTAGACGCTTGTAAGAGAGGGAGAGAGATCATCCATCATCAATCAGTGACAGTAGCGACGTTCGAGAGACCCCCTCCCCCTGCTGCTTCGCGTGCCTGCTACTGCTTGTTGTGCCGCATCACTAGTCGCCCTGCACACAAGAATTATAGCTTTACATAAGGTTTACAAGAACAGGACCCTGATACATGAGATTGACATTCACAAGTTATTTTCATTTTTATTAAGAACTGTGTCACACCATTTACATTACTAGTTATGTATTGACATACTTATCTAAAAGAACATATACAGAAACATATGAATTTTATTTCTGAATACCAATACAGAAGTACTAAAAAACAAGACTAAAAATCAGTAGAAGGTAACAAGAGCTCATTACACAAGTTTTGCTAGCAATTAGGGGACCCTGGTTCCTATACTGACCACATTTGGGCATATCCTACCCTACCAGTGGCTAAATAATGCAACTTTATGACTGTCAAGTAGGCCTACAGATCGATGATGGAGCAGACTCAAACATTACAAACACAACAGCTGATGCGCGCCATGGAGCACGATCTAAATGTTGTTCCTCGTTTATTAAACTTAAGGACAAGAAAAGCACTCAGGTTGCATCTTTCGCAGACACGACAACATACATGAGCCAAATTAACAAACAAGAGGTGCAGATCTGGAACCAGTCGTCATCATCAAATGAAGCGTTTCATCATCGTGCACTGATTGAAGGGCACATGCTAACCTATACCAATGTTGATGACCCCCACAAACAGACCACCATGGCTCAACACACCGACCGGCCAGAGTCTTACCTTTGTTTTAGCCATGCACGCTAGCTGTTGAGTAGAGCAGAGCAGCGGGAGGAGGACTGTCGCAGCAAGAAGAGAAGGTTCCTTGACTTGACGACCACCAGATGTACATCATGCCTGCCCAGAGTAAATAGAAGGAGAACGAGTGAGACAATGCAGCAAGGAGAGACAGTGAAGATAGTTCTTGAAGGTCAGAAGATAATACACCAAATGTGCATGAAAGACAATACAGTAAACACCATCTTGTTTATAGCAAGGCAATATAGTAGCATGACTCTAGCACATCATCTCGTTTAAAGAATGCATTCAAGCAAGAAATGGACAGTTGGTCTAATTTTCTCACACCTGGCATTTTCACAGTTAACACCATAATGTAAAACACCAAGCTGCTCCAGGCTGGCCAATTGACTCATACTACTGGATAAGCAAAGTAAACTACTACCAAATAAAGAACCAGACATGGCAAGAAAACCACTGGGTTGCTCTTATTGACGATAATCACAGCAGGAAATAAGCCCAAACGATTGGACAACATTGAATTCTGCACCAAAATCAAGTGGATTCTGCAAAATTACATTGCTACAAAAGCACAATCACATGGCACAGATCACTGCTGAAATGAATCACTACTTTTGATATGCCAGTTTACCAAAAGAAAAACACAAGTTCAGTTGTTACAACCAAAGAACTAACAGGGCTTTGGCAATCATTCAGCAATTCCCATCTAGCCAGCAGCAATACCACTAGTACTTAACCAAAGTCAACAAGTAGTAAGCAACAAAACCAGCTAGTAGATCCAAGCAACGCACTCTAAATAGGAATTGATTTTGATGTCAGTTTCTAGTTTACCAAAAGAAACTGATATATGTAGCATCAAGGAACACCTGCAGCTGCAGCATCGATTTGATTGTGAGGAAATTTGTGGAGGGGAATGGGTGAGACAGTGTAGTGGGGAGAGAAATCTCAAGTACCTCAACTCAGCGGCGTTAGGAACGGACGACGACAGCATCCTGCGCTGGCGTCCCTTGTACGGCACCAGACACGGCTGCGTCGCTGCCGGCAGAGGGCTCTCCCGATGCGCGACCATCAAGAAGGAGGTGAGCAGGCCCGGCTCGATGGCGCAGACGGGGGAGTGCGGTCGGAGACGGCGGAACCGGCAACGCAGCTGATCTGGATATGGATCAACGGTGGGATACCTACATCAAGATTCAAGAATCAAGGTTTCATCAGTAAATCATAAGAAAGAAAATCTCAAGTCAAGTTTCCTGAATCAACTAGACTTCACTGTGTAGGTACTACCAAGTACCAACAACTTAAATGGCTAAGTACCAGGCTTTAGTTCTACATCTCTACAGTTCTATATTTACCAGCCCAATTTCCCACAGACCGATTCACAGTTATTATAGCTTGCAGGTTAAGCCTAGGGAATCAAAGGAAATACACATCAGAAATGCTAGGTACATGTTTGTACAACACTACAATGTTCCACACTTATTTTGCACAAAAAACCATAGGAGGTTTGTTGTACTCGATTAGGAAACAGTGACAATGGCGGGGTGAATAATTTCATCTGTGCATATACAAGGATGACATTGTGAGGTACTAGCACACACAAAGCACTAGTTTACCAATCAGGCTATCGCTGCTCGAAATGCATTGCTCGTTGCTAGAATTCACTGCCAAGGTACTAACAAAATAATAAATACCTAAGTGTCAAGCTATAGATCTACATTTCTACATGTTCTCAAGCAGAAAAAATGCTTTGTGTGTGCACTGCGTGCCTACTCCGGCCTCCTTACATTGCAGATCAGCTCCCCATGGAAACCACTAGCCGCCAAGAGGTTGTCTTTCACCATCATGGTGCTGATCTTCCCCTGGACAAGGGCCGACCTCCCTGCATATCCTGCACAGTGTGGTCGCACAGTGGATCAAAGATTGACCGAAATTCCAACGATAGAGGACTATCACATCGCTCTGTGGTAGATCAACTGATTTGGGCCTGCCACGTTGAGCACTTCTTTTCCTTTGCGGAGTAAGGACGACCAATGCATCACAGAATAGTTCTACATCACGTACACATCATGCTTGGAAGTAGCCCACAGGATGTTCCTCAGCTGCACATTTACAAGTATACGGTCAGTGCGTTCGTACCAGAATTCTTCTTAAAACTCTGTAGAAATACAATGATGCAAATGAGCGCCATTTTATTCAAGCACACCAAATTCTACTGCGATAACAAACAAGATCGCCCGATGGAGGACATAACAGTGAGCTTCTGTTAAAATTTCTCGGGTAATTACAACTATGTGATTCTACTGTTAATCTAGATCTCCTTCAGGTTTTGATTCATTTAATCAAACAATAGAACACAACTGCTGGAAACTGTTAAGACATACATATTATGTGCACGCCAAAAAATAGCAGATCTGTGAAGGGGGGGTGTCTATTAGCAAATTTTGGTCTAAATACAACTTAGGCAGGCAAATTCTTAGTGTAACTAATGAACTGATGTTGTTTGCGTTTCTGAACTTTGCTAAATGAACTCTAGACGAATACACCAAAAACTAATGAACTCTATGTCCACAGACTCCATCTCTAGACAAATGATACATTCTCATTCACATTCACTGGAGAATAATCAACATCATTATTGGCAGTTTGTGGCACCTTCAAGATTTTTATATATATAAACAAAATTTTCAACGGTGGGCAATCAGTCAATTAGGCACCCAAACACAATAGTAGTATAATCGTCGCTAGCCCAGCTACTCAGATCCGATCGATGAGGCCAACTACTAATCATAATGTTTCCCCTGCCTACTATGGATCCTTGCTGCTAACAACCCATCCAGACTCCCTTGCAAGATGCCAAAAAGAATCGGATCGATCAGAAATAGCTACTGGCCAACTGCCTACTGCTAGTGCTAGCCATCAGTGGGGATAGATCGGACTGAGTAATTACCTGTGATGGCGGCCACGCACGGCTCGGCGAAGTGCCCACTGCAGACGACCACGGCATCAAACCTCCTCCTCCAGCTCGCTGCCAGTGCAGGTGAGCCTCACCCTCCAGCCCGCGTCGTTGTCCCTGCTGCGGCGGACGCTCACCACCTCCGTCCTGAACGGGACCAGCCCGAGGGGTCGAACCGCCGCGCAAACTCCTCGAGGTACCGTGGGTCAGTGGAGGAGCGGTCCACGACGACGACCACCACGTCCCGAAGATCTTGGCCGCGATCTCCTCGTTCTACGTTGGCAAGTTGGATCTGGGAGTGGGGAGAGGATCTGGGGTGGGGAGGGGAGGTGTGGCGGAGGTGGGTGGCGGCGAGGAGAGGGGTGGGTGGTGGAGGTGGTTGGCAGCGGGGGAGGGGAGGAGTCTGGATCGGGGAGCGCTAGGGTTTGCCCGCAGGGGAGAGAGAGGACGTGACAAGGAGTGGTGTGCGGGGGAGAGAGGAGCTCCCGGTGGGTGGGTGAGAGGGTGAGAGGGTGTGGGCCGTTGGATCCGGGAGTATCCAACGGTCTCTAATGCTTGATCCGCGTGACATGCTCATAGACCAATTAGAACGAAGTACAAGATTTGATGATGTTATGACCATCTAAATTGGTCACAATCGATTAACAATAGGTGGCTGATACGAGTCAGTCAGATGATTTTGTCTCGAAATCATCCGCCTAGCTAGGCGCTTGATCTACGCATTGGTGATCGTTCGATCACATCAATATGTCACGACAGCATCGAGCATGAAAAAACTTCAATGCAGCACCGATGACATCCCCACGAAGCTCCATTGCGGCTCTCAACGGCGCGCCAAGAGCTCCAACGCAGCACCACGGTGTCCGGCGAAGCTCCATTACAGCGTCGGGGGAGCTCCAACGCAGCACCACGACGCCCGGCGGTAAGTTCCCTTCTCTTTTTATGACATCGTCTAAGTACGATTCCCTCGAATAACTAGAGGTACTTTCATACTAGGTGGGATTTTCGTCGATTCACTAGGAAGCGGGTTAAATTTTAACTACAACTGCCTCATAGTTTGTTCAAATGATCTAATATGATGCACAAGGGTGCATCTTGGAATGGCAAACAATGTTTTCTAAGGAAGTTTTCATTTTTTTGCATGGAAAATTCATTTTCCATTTTCCGAGTGCCCGAAACGAGGCTTTTTTGGAAGGACCTACCATATATTTGTTGCAAAATTAGACCAAATCAATTTTATAAAATACTAGGCCATATTTAATGCACAATTGACCAAATGTTTGGGTGTAAAAAGCTTTGATCCACCTCTCGTGAAAAAGACAAATTCCCGCCGATTCAGCTGGAAGCGGGTCAAATTTGAACTGTAGTTGCCTCATAGTTTGCTATTTATTTTTTTTCCAAAAATCATTTCTAGGTACATAAGTATCTATTTAATCAGAGAAACACCAAAAAAATTCCAAGATTCAACCACTAGCTAGGAACGCTCAAGCCCGCCGTTTTGACCGCATTTTGAAACGGGCATAAAAAATTCAAAAAAAATCAAAAAATTGGAAAACCTTCGCATTGTGTCATTATATGTGTCCAAGTTCACAGGAAAATTAATAAACTTGTAATACGGCAATTATTTTAAAAAAGTGTTCTTAGAAACGAGGTATCACGTGTGGAGATCAATGGCTTTCAAGCCAAATGATCAATCTTGTGGCCACATTGATGGCATAGTTTGCTTAAATGATCTCATATTGTGCACAAGGGTGCATATTGGAATGGCAAATAATTTTGCCTAAGGAAGTTTTCATTTTCTTTGGACGAAAAAATCATTTTCCATTTTTCGAGTGCCCAAAAGGAGGTTTTTTTGTGAAGGACCTCCCAAATAATTGTTGCAAAATAGGACCAAATCATTTTTCTAAAATACTAGGCCATATTTAATGCACAATTGACCAAATGGTTGGGTGTAAAAAGTTTCGATCCACCTCTGGTGAAAAAGACAAATTCCCGCCGATTCAGTAGGAAGCGGGTCAAATTTGAACTGTAGCTGCCTTGTAGTTTTCTCTTTATTTTTTCCAAAAATCATTTCTAGTTACATAAGTATCTATTTTCTCAGAGAAACACCAAAAAAATTCCAAAATTCAACCACTAGCTAGGAACGGTCATTCCCGCCATTTTGACCGCATTTTGAAACGGGCATAAAAAATTCAAAAAAAATCAAAAAAATTGGGAAACCTTCGCATTGTGTCATTATATGTGGCCAAGTTCCTAGGAAAAATAACAAACTTGTAATACGGCAATTATTTTAAAAAAGTGTTCTCAAAAACGAGCTATCACGTGTGGAGATCAATGGCTTTCAAGCCAAATGATCAATCTTATGGCCAGATTCATGGCATAGCTTGCTTAAATGATCTCATATTGTGCACAAGGGTGCATATTGGAATGGCAAACAATGTTGCCTAAGGAAGTTTTCATTTTCTTTGGACGAAAAAACCATTTTCCATTTTTCGAGTGCCTAAAAGGAGGTTTTTTTGTGAAGGAACTACTAAATAATTGTTGCAAAAATGGACCAAATCAATTTTATAAAATACTAGGCCATGTTTAATGCACAATTGACCAAATGGTTGGGTGTAAAAAGTTTTGATCCACCTCTCATGAAAAAGACAAATTTCCGTTGATTCAGCTGGAAGCGGGTCAAATTTGAACTGTAGCTGCCTTGTAGTTTGCTCTTTATTTTTTCCAAAAATCATTTCTAGGTACATAAGTATCTATTTAATCATAGAAACACCAAAAAAACTCCAAGATTCAACCACTAGCTAAGAACGGTCATTCCCGCTGTTTTGACCACATTTTGAAACGGGCATAAAAAATTCAAAAAAAATAAAAAAATTGGGAAACCTTCGCATTGTGTCATTATATGTGACCAAGTTCCTAGGAAAAATAACAAACTTGCAATACGGTAATTATTTTAAAAAAGTGTTCTAAAAAACGAGCTATCACGTGTGGAGATCAATGGCTTTCAAGCCAAATGATCAATCTTATGGCCACATTCATGGCATAATTTGGTCAAATGATCCCATATTGTGAACAAGGGTGTATATTGGAATGGCAAACAATGTTTCCTAAGGAAGTTTTCATTTTCTTTGGACGAAAAAACCATTTTCCATTTTTTGAGTGCCCAAAAGGAGGTTTTTTGTGAAGGACCTCCCAAATAATCCTGCAAAATTGGACCAAATCATTTTTATAAAATACTAGGCCATATTTAATGCACAATTGACAAAATTTTTGGGCGTCAAAAGTTTTGATCCACCTCTGGTGAAAAAGACAAATTCCCGCCGATTCAGTAGGAAGCGGGTCAAATTTGAACTGCAGCTGCCTCATAGTTTACTATTTATTTTTTCCAAAAATCATTTATAGTTACATAAGTACCTATTTAATCATAAATACATGGTTTGATGGCGATACGTCGAGGTTTGGGCGGTGGCCAAGGCCCCCAACTCTAGAGCGCGTAAACTCGCATGCCCGACGCGTGGTCACCGCGTGACCGTGGCGTTGCCATGTGTTATGGGCAGCCTAGGCATGTCTAGTGGGTTGGGCACTCCCCAGGTAGTTTCTAGGAAGAAAATTACAACATAAGATTCTCACGAGGAGACCGATCGATGCTCAAACATGAATTAGCAGCCAAGTGTTTGATTAGCGGTACGGGAAATGCACATGGCCAATGGGCGTGCGTTTTTGCTGAGGATGATCATCGACTAAGAAGAATGTCTTCGCAAATTTTCAGATCAAAAGGAGGATCCTAGGTGGTACTTGCTTTGCAAAGTACCACACTGGACAGAAATATGAATGTTGAAGCTGGGCTCAAAATAATGAATGGACTGAGCTGAAATTTGGTGGAGGATGGTTATTTGGGCATTGGAAAGCACCGTAGAAAATTGATACCATTTGGACATGCCAAAGTGGTACTTCCTTCACAATGCTCTTCTATGGACAGAAACTTGGGAAAACTAGTGAGAGAAATTGGATGAATGAAATGAGCTCAAATTTGGTGTAGGTAAGTTACATAGGTATGGTTATGTCTTGGTAGATTTTCAGATCATTTGGGTAAGCCTAGCTAGTACTTACTTCACAAAGCTTCTCTCGAGGTAGAAACTTTGAAAATTTCCTGAGAAAGATTGACTAGGAAAATGGATCTGAATATTATCATGTGGCAATGATTTGGGTATGGAAGAGTGCCCAAAGAGTCTGAGGTTAATAGGAGGGGTCTAGATAACACTTGCTTTGCAACGTGCCAATTTGGCCATAAAATATAAATTGAACCTGGGTTCACATAGATAATTTGCCTGAGCTACAATTTGGAGGAGGGTGATAATTTGGGCATATGAAGAAACTGTATAAATTTCATGTAATTTGGATATATATAAAAAAGGTACTTCCTTCACAATGCTTCTAGGTGGACAAAAACTTTGGAAATTTGCCGAGGAAGATTTGCTAGGCAAGTGGAGCTGAATTTTGTCATGCGGTAATGATTTGGATAGGAAAGAGTGCCCAAAAATTCCGAGGGCAATCAAGAATATATAAATAGCACTTCCTTTATAAAGTGCTGTCGTGAACAGAATAGGAAAATGAATATTGTTGAATTAGTTTTGAACTAGGCAAGGAAGGATTTTTACATATTTGATGAAGATATGACCCAAAGAATTTATGAGATTTTTTTGGGAATGACAGAAATATAGGTTGCTTCACAACCTAGGGCAAAAACTGCCACATGGACATGACACATAGGCAAAACTGATGAGGTGGCGCCTAGTCATAGCAACCCACCACAATTTACAAGGTTATGACCATCTATATTGGTCATGATCAGCTAGATATAAGGCAGCAGACCAGTGCTATCTGCTTTATGACCATTTCGTGTAAGGAAATTACGACCTTTCTGACCAAAATGGTCGTTATAGTTTAGGTTTTGGAGCCCCCCGAACAACTTTTGACCAATTGGTCTGAAATGGTCATAGATCTATGACCAATTCTTTCAGGGTCACTAACAGAAGGTCACAAGTTGACATATTTCTTGTAGTGGATCTCTTCGTGAGCTGAGGCGGCGGTGGAGCACTTGAGGTAGCCCCCGCTGGCGGCGGAGGAGCACTAGAGGAACCACCTGCTGACTCAGATGTGCGGTAGTGCTTTGACGTTGCACGACCGGGGTTGACACGACGGACCTGCTGCTTAGGATGATCATCACCTGGAACCAAACACACGAGCAGAAGAAACAACACGAAAGAAAGAGCATGAGCCACCAAACAAAACAACAAGGATCAAAACGCGGTAGGAAATGATGGAACTGGGCATGTAGCAGTAGTACCGCGACCCAACCGCAGCAGTACCGCTTGCGCGGTAGTACCGCTCAAGGAGGGCGGTATTACCGCTCAAGACGGGGAATGACGGTTCCCTTACTGTCGTGGACAGATCCGACACTACTGGAGATGCCAAATTCAAAAATAAGCCTACCAAACATCAATCCAAAGGGCCTAGAAGCCATCTCCATCCTACTCAAGCCTCGACTTAGCCAAAAGACGAGAAAAACAATGCCTATTGCCCCTAAAAACTAGATGCAAGATCTAGGCAAAGAGAGAACGGGATCGGGGGCAATACCGGCATCCATGGCTAGAGGACGTGGTGGGGATCGACTCCACCGAAGGAAATGGAGAGGGACGGCACAAAAATGGCGGTCGACCGAGGCCTTCCTACAGCGAGGCGTTGCTGGAGCGACGAAGAAGACGAGTGAGTGGGGGAGAATGGGTATGTGGGAGAAAACAACTCCCCCTGCCCTGACATAACCCCCACTGCCCGGCCCACAACGGTAGTACCATTGGGGTGGGCGGTAGTACCGCTTGACGCTTGTCAGCGGTAGTACCATGCACGCCGCGGTAGTACCGCTCTACCGCAAAGAGGACTGGCCAAAAGTCTTAGCTCAAGAAAAAGAAACGGAAACGAAAGCGAGAACAAACACACACACACAAAACCGACAAAAACAAACCTCTCCAAGAGAGGGCGGTGGCCGAGGCCACCTATGTTTGAGTTCAGAGGTATGGCGCCGCGAAGATTTTAACCTTGGGCCCATGACCAACACTCATCTTTGAAGCACAAGTACCATCAAAAAATGGCTAAAGTGAAAGAGTTTGATTAGTTTATGCATTATGGGGGGAGGGAAAGTTCATTGAGAGAACCATACTCCCCCTATGTCCATGCCTACACCTAAACTAGACAACAAGTTGAGTGTGGTGGGATGTGCAAGGGTTCAAGTCACATTGCTCGAATCAATGATATTTAGCTCATGCCTTAACTCGCGATATCTGGCTTCATCCAAAGGCTTCGTGAAAATATCTACAAGGCTATCATGAGTGTTGACATAGTTGAGATCGATCTCCCCTCGCCTAATATGACCCGGATGAAGTGATACCGAATCTCAATATGCTTCGTCTTGAAGTGTTGCACCGGTTTGAGAGAGATCTTGATGGCACTTTCATTGTCACACCAAAGAGGCACTTTGTCACAAATGACACGGTAATCCTTTAAAGTTTGCCTCATCCATAGAAGTTGTGCACAACAACTACCAGCATCCACATACTTCGCTTCCGTGGATGAGAGAGACACGCAACTTTGCTTCTTGGAAGACCAGCTCACCAAAGAGTGTAACATCCCAAATTTGCAATTTGGAATGTTATACACTAGATCATCATGCATATCATATTTTCATGCATTTTGGTTGATCCTAGAAATTTCACGCAACTCAAGGACCCACGGAGAGAGTTGGAGATTTCGTTATTTTCATATTTTAGTTCTCTCAAATTTTGGAAAATAGGATCATTTGATTTATTTATTTCATCTTCAATTATTTTTCCAATATCAAAAAAATGAGAGAGGGAATAATATGACTTTCCCAAAGTTAGGAAAAATGAAGATTTAATGAATAAGTCAAGTTTTGGTTTTGCCGGAGTTCTTTTGCGTTTTTTTTTGGATAGGGAAAAATGCGCGTTTTCAAAAAAATTGCATTTTAGGCCCGGAGAAAAGTTCATTTTGTTCGACTCATTTTTTTGGAGTCGGGGAAAATTTACTTTAGAATTTTTCGGAGTTCGTTTAGATAGTTTTTCTTTTGTTTTTCTACGCGCGAAACCGATTAAAAAAACAGGAGCAGCTCCCGCGCGCCAGGCCAGCCGGGCCAAGGCCCAGCCAGCCGCCACCGCCCCCAGCCCCTCGCGCGAAGCCGAGTCCCAGCGGGACTCTAGGCCGTCGGCCCCCCCTTTGCCCCTTGGCCAAGTCACCCCCCCTCCTAGTATATATACTCACCCCCCTCTCTTTTCCTCCACCACCCAAGCCCGCCGCCCCTCTCCTCCTTGCGCCGCCGCCGCCGCCTTAAGCCGCCGCCGCCGCCCTAAGCCGCCGCCCGGAGCCCTGCCTCCCGAGGTAGCCGCGCCGCCTCTTCTTTTCCTCGGTTCGGTTTTTTTTCTCTTCTAGAAAACCGTTCCGGTTCTTCTCTTTTTTCTTCCGGCTTTGTTTCGGTTTTCTTCCGAAACCCTAGATCGGTTTTCATTCTTCTTTCGGACCGTTCGTCTCAACGAACGTGATCACCGATTTTTCCCGATTAACGACGCCCGTTCGTTTAACCGTTCATCTCTTTCTTTTCATCGGATTTATTCCGCGATCGCGATCTCAGATCCGATCTTCGTTCTAGTCTTTCTTCTCGCTCGTTTATCGGAATCAGGTGATTCAAGCTCCTGGAGTTTCGTTTCGAAACCGCCGTTCCGACTAATCAACTTGAACAAGTTTTTGCACAATAAAATTTGACCTAGTTTCAACCTGCTAGAACCGAGTTGTTTTCTTCCGCCGTTTGTTTTCCGTTTCTTTGTTCGGTTCGTTCTTTCTTTGCAACCGGAGTTCTAAAGTTGAACTTTCTGGTTCGTTCTCTTGTTCGAGTTTTACCTGTGCATTAGATGAGTACTTATTGTGTGCTTGTTGTTTGTCTGCGATAGACTCGGATTGCGCCGCTTGTTACTTCGAAACCCTAGGTCTCGCGGATCATCAGCAAGGCAAGTAACACTTTGATCATACCTTTTCTACAACCCAGTTTTATTGCATTAGATCAATCCTCTCACATTGCATGATTAGGATCTATTTAAATTGTGGGATGGGAGGTAGATGAGGTAGTACCTATCACCTGTATTATTATGAAACCTTTGGGAGTTACTTCTACGTTTGCTTATTATGCCATGCTATGCTAGTAGACGTGGATTGGGTGAGTGATATCCATGACAGATGTGAGTTTGTTAATTTTAATGGTTTACTTAAGGTGGCAACTTAAATACACATGTGGGTGGATTGAGGCACCTGATGTCTATCGGGACTTGCCTGTTTTTATTTCAGACCGCCACCCAGGCTCAAAGGGATCATAAGATCATTCATGCTAGTAAACTTCCGTGTGCAGCCACAAGCCATTATGGGCTCTGGCATAGTTGATTAAGTCGTGCGAACTCTTACGGGTAGACTAGCAGATGTAGGGGAAAGTAGGTGTACCGGTCTACCCACATGTAAGGTGCTAGCGCTTCTGAAAGACTGTGTCTCGGTCATCCGTCTTCTCAAACACCCTGCAGTGCGAGAAACCAAACGGAGGCGATCGAGTCTTGTGGGGAAAAGTGCGCAAACCTCTGCAGAGTGTAACAAACTAATCATGATTATCCGTGTCCCCGGTTATGGACAACTTGAGTATCTAGTACTTGAGTGTCATGTGAATCTCAACATGTTACTCTAATTAATATTAATGGGTTTTAATTACTTAATTGGGATCGGAATGCTGTCAACCATTCTCGATGTTTAACAACTACCATGATAGTTAAATAAATTTATTCCTTTGCAGTAGGGAAAAACTGGCTTTACGCAAAACTGTAACCATAGAGCTTTCCACCAGCCATATATGCATATAGTATAGCTGTTTCATTCCATTATTATCTATGTGTTACCTTGCCAGCATATTCCATGTGCTGACCCGTTTCGGGCTGCAACGTTAATGTTGCAGACTTTTCAGACGACGATTAAGGAGTTTTTAGGTCATGGTTCTATACTCAGTGATGCCGTTGGAGTTGATGGACCCATTTATCTTCCAAGTCTTCCGCTATTATCGTTATTAGATGGCCTTAAGCCATATTTATTGTAATAAGTTCTCTTTGAGACAACGATGTAATAAGTGTGTGATTGCCACTCTGCTATAAATCCTTCGATGTACTGTGTGGTGTCAGCATTACTGATCCAGGGATGACACCGGAGCACAGTAGACTTGATCCATTCGGGTCGGGTCGCTACAGAGATGGTATTAGAGCTCACGCTGACTGTAGGACACGACCACTAAGTTAAAGCCATAGATCACCATTCTCTTCTCATTTTCTAACTCCTCATCTTTTCTACTCTTTTAGGATGACGAACGCGAAGATTAAGTACGCTCAACCGGATGAAGGCACACCTTTTGGATTTCACCTAAAGGAAGTCACCAAGTACCTGAACATTGGATTACCAAGCTTCACGGGAACCTTCAACACCACTCTGCCTGAAGAGGAGCGCTGGAAGATTCAAGCTCACGTTCCAGGAAGGACATTCGCGCCAATCACGAAGCCTATAGATAGTGTTTTCAATGCACCAACCTGGAGTCTGGGAAGGAGCATGGCAGCTCATATCACCATGGGACGCATTGGAGAAGTTTATCAAGAAGACCTCAAGGACACTATCTACCAGATTTGCGGACGCCGAGACGAACAATGGGAGTTAGTCAGCACCAAGAAGGATAGATCCATTGCATCTTTCATCCAGGAGTTAAACCAGCACATTCGACGCCACAAGAACCAGATGTGCAATGATATGATAGAGTTGAAGAATGCAAAGGCAAGGATCATCGAGCTAGAAGGAGAACTGAAGTCTACACGCAAGGACTACATGGACGAGATCGTAGCTCTAGCAAGACACAATGGCGATCTTAAGCAGGAGATTGAAGAACTCAAGAGGAAGTTAGCATCCAAGGAGGAAGGCGAGTACGTCGCATGTCCGGACAACTACATCATCATCAACGACACCGATTCGGATCCAAGTGAACCCGACTTTGAAGACGAAGCTGGAGCAGATATCATGGAGTCTTCCACCGGTTCAAATTTCTAGATGACCACCAGATAGTAGTAGTATTCCCCCATGTAAACACAATAGTTCGAGCACTTTTGCGATAGTTAGACCGTTTGTAAGCCCTTGTTTGATTGAATGAAGTGATTTTGTGTGCATTTGCTCATGTGCATTGGGGTAGTGTTTTCCCTTTAGACCTCACTCTATTCTTAATTCTCGTCTTTTCTAAACCCTCAGATGCCTCCGAGACGTGACAATGGATTCCCACCGGAGCTCACTCAGTTGATCCAGCAGCAGAATCAATTGATGCAGATGTTAGTCCAGAACCAGCAGAACAACAACAACAACCCACCACCACCACCACCTGTTGACCACTTAGCCCGTTTCCTTAGGCTGAATCCGCCGGTGTTTTCCAGTAGCACCGAGCCAATAGTAGCAGACGATTGGCTCCGCAAGATAGGAAGGGAGTTGACCACTGCAGGATGCACGGATGGTGAGAAAGTGAAGTTTGCCGCTCACCAGCTTGACGGACCCGCGGCAGCATGGTGGGAGAATTTCACAGCCACTTACCCAGTTGACACTGTCACATGGGATCAGTTTCAGCAAGCTTTCCGCACTGCCCATGTTTCAGCAGGAGCTATGGCCATGAAGAAGCGTGAGTTTCGCAACTTACGCCAAGGAGGAAGGACAGTTGGCCAGTACGTTGACGATTTCAGCAAGTTAGCACGTTATGCCCCCGATGACGTTGCTACGGATGCAGCTAAGCAGGAGAAGTTTCTGGAAGGACTGAATGATGAACTAAGCATGCAGTTGATGGTAGCGAGTTTCAACAACTACCAGGAGTTGGTAGATCGTGCCATCATGATTGAAGGGAAGCAACAGCAGATTGAGAACCGCAAGAGGAAATATGGACAGGGGAAGTATAACTCTGGAGCCCAGCAGAAGCCCCGTTTTGCCCCTAAACCGGGATTTCAATTTCAGGACACCCATGGAGGAGGTAGCTCGCACAACCATAATGGCCACAAGAATGGTAATGGGAATGGAGGAAGCAACGGCCAAAACCGGACCACCCCATCGACCCCAACCAAGAGAGACCTGAGTCAAGTCACCTGTTTCAAGTGTTCCAAGACCGGACATTATGCCAATGAATGTCCCGAAGGCCAGAATGGAAATGGCAATGGAAGCTCTAGGAAAAAGCCGAACCCTTTCAATAGGGGACAGGTGAACCACGTTAATGTGGAGGAGGTTGAAGATCAGCCCGATGCAGTAATCGGTAAGTTTTTGGTTAAGTCATTTACCGCACTCGTTCTTTTCGATACTGGTGCATCGCATTCATACATATCAAGGGGATTTGTGGAAAAGTATAGCCTGCCCACTAGGGTTCTTAAAACACCTATGCTAGTAAGCTCGCCAGGAGCAGATTACATGGCCAGACAAGGATGTTTCCAAGTACCATTAAGTATAGGAAGGCATGTTTTCCCAACAAATTTAGTTATTCTGGAATCCCAAGTCTGGATGTGATTCTTGGTATGGATTGGCTGTCGATGTATGGAGGAAACATCGATTGCGCCAGTAAGACAATTTTGCTTACCACACCAGAAGGAAGAAGGATCAAGTATGTATCCCGGCATGTGCCAAACAGGACACAAGTAAACTGCCTAACATGAGTTGTGCAAGAAGAAGTACCAGTGGTAAAGGATTTTCCTGATGTATTTCCTGAGGAATTACCAGGCATGCCACCGGATAGAGACATTGAGTTTTTGATTGAGCTTTTGCCAGGCATTGGGCCAATATCGAAGAGACCATATAGGATGCCAGCAAAAGATTTGGTGGAAATTAAGAAGCAGATTAAGGAGTTACTGGATAAGGGATATATTCGCCAAGTTCTTCGCCTTGGGGATCACCAGTACTTCTAGTGGAGAAGAAGGATGGATCATTAAGGATGGTTGTAGATTATCGGGGATTGAATGAAGTAACCATCAAGAACAAGTACCCACTGCCAATGATCAATGATCTGTTTGATCGGTTGCAAGGAGCTAAAGTGTTTTCCAAGATCGATTTGCGATCAGGGTACCATCAATTGAAGATTCGGGAGCAGGACCTACCTAAGACAACATTCACCATGAGATATGGACTGTATGAGTATACCGTTATGTCATTTGGATTGACTAACGCACCTGCCTATTTTATGAACCTGATGAACAAAGTGTTTATGGAGTTTTTGGATAAGTTCGTCGTAGTGTTCGTTGATGACATCCTGGTTTATTCAAAGAATGAAGAGGAGCATAAGGAACATTTGCGTTTGGTTTTGGAGAAACTAAGGGAACATCAGTTATACGCCAAATTCAGCAAATGTGAGTTTTGGTTGAAGGAAGTTGGATTCCTCAGACACGTTATATCCGGAGAAGGTATAGCAGTTGACCCCACAAAGGTTGAGACCGTAACCGAATGGGAAGCACCAACAATAGTTGGAGAGATCCAGAGTTTTCTTGGACTCGCAGGATACTACCGGAGATTCATTGAGAACTTTTCAAAGATTGCAAAGCCTATGACTGAATTGTTGAAGAAGGATACTAAGTTCAATTGGACTGAGGAATGTGAGGCTAGTTTCCAGGAATTGAAGAAACGCTTGGTTACCTCACCAGTATTGATTTTGCCAGATCAGACCAAGGATTATGAGGTGTATTGCGACGCTTCACGTCGAGGACTTGGAGCAGTGCTTATGCAGGAAGGAAGAGTTGTTTCGTATGCTTCACGACAACTGAAGCCTCATGAGTTGAATTATGCCACGCATGATTTGGAGTTAGCAGCCGTAGTGCATGCATTGAAAACGTGGAGACATTTCCTCATTGGAAATCATTGTGAGGTGTACACGGATCACAAGAGTTTGAAGTACATTTTCACGCAGAAGGAGTTGAACCTCAGAGAAAGGAGATGGTTGGAGCTCATCAAGGATTATGACATGAGATTGCATTACCATCCCGGAAAAGCTAATGTGGTAGCTGACGCATTGAGCCGTAAGAGCCATGTCAACACCCTAGTGACGGGAGAAGCACCAAAGGAGTTAGCAGAAAACCTTCGTGAGCTATGTTTGGAAATAGTTCCGAGAGGCTATGTAGCAACATTGGAGATTCAGTCAACATTGATGGATAAGATCAGAGAAGCTCAGAAATCTGACAAGGAGATTGCTGCTATAAAAGAGAAATTGAGCGAAGGAAAAGCAAAGGGATTTCGTGAGGATGAGCACGATACCCTATGGTTTGAGGACCGTGTTTATGTGCCAAATGACCCGGAGATCAGGAAGTTGATTTTGCAAGAGGCACATGATTCACCATATTCGATTCACCCAGGGAATACCAAGATGTATTTGGATTTGAAGGAAACATTCTGGTGGACCGGAATGAAGAAGGATATTGCAGCATATGTAGCAGTTTGTGACGTATGTTAGAGAGTAAAGGCAGAGCATCAGAAGCCAGCAGGATTGTTACAACCATTGCCGATACCCGAATGGAAGTGGGATAAGATAGGCATGGATTTTATCACAGGACTACCCAGGACGAAAGCAGGCTATGACTCGATATGGGTAGTAGTTGATCGTTTGACAAAGGTAGCACATTTCATTCCAGTTAAGACCACTTAGAGCAGTGCTAAGTTGGCAAAGATATACATGACTAGGATCATTTGTTTGCATGGAGTTCCGAGGAGTATCGTATCAGATAGAGGAACTCAATTTACCTCGAAATTTTGGAATCAGTTGCATGAAACTTTAGGAACCAGACTAGAGTTCAGCACAGCTTTTCATCCGCAGACAGATGGACAGACCGAGAGAGTCAATCAGATTTTGGAAGATATGCTGAGAGCTTGTGCACTAGATTATGGATCTAGCTGGGACGATAACTTGCCGTATGCGGAGTTTTCTTATAACAACAGTTACCAAACCATTTTGAAGATGGCACCTTTCGAAGCTTTATACGGAAGGAGGTGCAGGACACCGTTGTCATGGGACGAAGTTGGAGACCGTCAATTCTTTGGACCAGATTTGATTAAGGAGTCTGAACGGAAAGTTAAGTTGATTCGCGATAGGCTCAAGGTAGCCCAGTCCAGGAAGAAGAGCTACGCAGATTCAAAACGCAAGGAGACAGTTTACGAAACTCGAGACAGAGTTTACCTTCGAGTATCCCCACTTAGAGGAGTTAAGCGCTTTGGAGTTAAGGGAAAATTAGCACCGCGCTTCGTTGGACCGTACAAGATCTTGCAACGTATGGGAGAAGTCGCTTATAAGTTGGAATTACCAGAGGAGGTGTCAGGAGTTCATGATGTATTCCATGTTTCTCAGCTGAAGAAATGCCATGCCGAGATGGCGGAGGTACCGCTAAGAGATACCGTGCCACTCAAAGCGATTCAGTTAAAGGACGACTTAACGTATGAGGAGAAGCCAGTCAAGATTCTCGATTATGCCAGCAGAGTTACCCGCAGCAAGGTTATCAAGTTTTGCAAAGTTTAGTGGAACCACCACTCAGAGGATGAAGCCACCTGGGAAAGAGAAGAAGATTTGCTCAAGGACCACCCTCACCTATTTTCTAGCCAACCCGAATCTCGAGGGCGAGATTCATCTTAAGGGGGGTAGGTTTGTAACATCCCAAATTTGCAATTTGGAATGTTATACACTAGATCATCATGCATATCATATTTTCATGCATTTTGGTTGATCCTAGAAATTTCACGCAACTCAAGGACCCACGGAGAGAGTTGGAGATTTCGTTATTTTCATATTTGAGTTCTCTCAAATTTTGGAAAAGAGGATCATTTGATTTATTTATTTCATCTTCAATTATTTTTCCAATATCAAAAAAATGAGAGAGGGAATAATATGACTTTCCCAAAGTTAGGAAAAATGAAGATTTAATGAATAAGTCAAGTTTTGGTTTTGCCGGAGTTGTTTTGCGTTTTTTTTGGATAGGGAAAAATGCGCGTTTTCAAAAAAATTGCATTTTAGGCCCGGAGAAAAGTTCATTTTGTTCGACTCATTTTTTGGAGTCGGGGAAAATTTACTTTAGAATTTTTCGGAGTTCGTTTAGATAGTTTTTCTTTTGTTTTTCTACGCGCGAAACCGATTAAAAAAAAAGGAGCAGCTCCCGCGCGCCAGGCCAGCCGGGCCAAGGCCCAGCCAGCCGCCACCGCCCCCAGCCCCTCGCACGAAGCCGAGTCCCAGCGGGACTCTAGGCCGCCGGCCCCCCCTTTGCCCCTTGGCCAAGTCACACCCCCTTCCTAGTATATATACTCACCCCCTCTCTTTTCCTCCACCACCCAAGCCCGCCTCCCCTCTTCTCCTTGCGCCGCCGCCGCCTTAAGCCGCCGCCGCCGCCCTAAGCCGCCGCCCGGAGCCCTGCCTCCCGAGGTAGCCGCGCCGCCTCTTCTTTTCCTCGGTTCGGTTTTTTTTCTCTTCTAGAAAACCGTTCCGGTTCTTCTCTTTTTTCTTCCGGCTTTGTTTCGGTTTTCTTCCGAAACCCTAGATCGGTTTTCATTCTTCTTTCGGACCGTTCGTCTCAACGAACGTGATCACCGATTTTTCCCGATTAACGACGCCCGTTCGTTTAACCGTTCATCTCTTTCTTTTCATCGGATTTATTCCGCGATCGCGATCTCAGATCCGATCTTCGTTCTAGTCTTTCTTCTCGCTCGTTTATCGGAATCAGGTGATTCAAGCTCCTGGAGTTTCGTTTCGAAACCGCCGTTCCGACTAATCAACTTGAACAAGTTTTTGCACAATAAAATTTGACCTAGTTTCAACCTGCTAGAACCGAGTTGTTTTCTTCCGCCGTTTGTTTTCCGTTTCTTTGTTCGGTTCGTTCTTTCTTTGCAACCGGAGTTCTTAAGTTGAACTTTCTGGTTCGTTCTCTTGTTCGAGTTTTACCTGTGCATTAGATGAGTACTTATTGTGTGCTTGTTGTTTGTCTGCGATAGACTCGGATTGCGCCGCTTGTTACTTCGAAACCCTAGGTCTCGCGGATCATCAGCAAGGCAAGTAACACTTTGATCATACCTTTTCTACAACCCAGTTTTATTGCATTAGATCAATCCTCTCACATTGCATGATTAGGATCTATTTAAATTGTGGGATGGGAGGTAGATGAGGTAGTACCTATCACCTGTATTATTATGAAACCTTTGGGAGTTACTTCTACGTTTGCTTATTATGCCATGCTATGCTAGTAGACGTGGATTGGGTGAGTGATATCCATGACAGATGTGAGTTTGTTAATTTTAATGGTTTACTTAAGGTGGCAACTTAAATACACATCTGGGTGGATTGAGGCACCTGATGTCTATCGGGACTTGCCTGTTTTTATTTCAGACCGCCACCCAGGCTCAAAGGGATCATAAGATCATTCATGCTAGTAAACTTCCGTGTGCAGCCACAAGCCATTATGGGCTCTGGCATAGTTGATTAAGTCGTGCGAACTCTTACGGGTAGACTAGCAGATGTAGGGGAAAGTAGGTGTACCGGTCTACCCACATGTAAGGTGCTAGCGCTTCTGAAAGACTGTGTCTCGGTCATCCGTCTTCTCAAACACCCTGCAGTGCGAGAAACCAAACGGAGGCGATCGAGTCTTGTGGGGAAAAGTGCGCAAACCTCTGCAGAGTGTAACAAACTAATCATGATTAGCCGTGTGCCCGGTTATGGACAACTTGAGTATCTAGTACTTGAATGTCATGTGAATCTCAACATGTTACTCTAATTAATATTAATGGGTTTTAATTACTTAATTGGGATCGGAATGCTGTCAACCATTCTCGATGTTTAACAACTACCATGATAGTTAAATAAATTTATTCCTTTGCAGTAGGGAAAAACTGGCTTTACGCAAAACTGTAACCATAGAGCTTTCCACCAGCCATATATGCATATAGTATAGCTGTTTCATTCCATTATTATCTATGTGTTACCTTGCCAGCATATTCCATGTGTTGACCCGTTTCGGGCTGCAACGTTAATGTTGCAGACTTTTCAGACGATGATTAAGGAGTTTTTAGGTCGTGGTTCTATACTCAGTGATGCCGTTGGAGTTGATGGACCCATTTATCTTCCGAGTCTTCCGCTGTTATCGTTATTAGATGGCCTTAAGCCATATTTATTGTAATAAGTTCTCTTTGAGACAACGATGTAATAAGTGTGTGATTGCCACTCTGCTATAAATCCTTCGATGTACTGTGTGGTGTCAGCGTTACTGATCCAGGGATGACACCGGAGCACAGTAGACTTGATCCATTCGGGTCGGGTCGCTACAAAGAGCAACCATGAAATTGGCACCCTCTGGAAGTGGACTTCCTATCCACTTTGTCTCCCGCCCAATCCGAGCCCGAATAACCTACAAGCTTGAAGTTTGCTCCTCTTGGGTACCATAAGCCAAAGTTTGGGGTATGAGCCAAATATCGAAAGATTCGCTTGAGCGCCACGAAGTGACTTTCCTTAGGTGCGGCTTGAAACCGTGCACAAATACCCACACTCAACATGATATCCGGTCTATATGCACAAAGGTAAAGCAAGGAGCCAATCATGGAGCGATATACCTTTTGATCCACCGCTTTACCATTGGGATCAATGTCAAGTTGGCACTTGGTGGGCATGGGAGTGGAAGTCGGCTTGACATCACTTAGCTTGAATCTCTTGAGCATGTATTGAGTGTATTTGGCTTGGTTGATGAAGGTTCCTTCTCTCCTTTGCTTCACTTCGAACCCGAGAAAGAACTTCAACTCTCCCATGGAAGACATCTCGAACTTTGAGGTCATGAGAGCGGCAAATTCCTCATTGAAAGCTTTGTTAGGGGAACCAAAGATAATATCATCAACATATAATTGGCACACAAACAACTCCCCTTTGACCTTCTTAGTAAAAAGAGTGGGGTCGATTAGCCCAACTTCAAAACCACGGTCTTGTAACAACTCGGTAAGGTGGTCATACCACACACGTGGGGCTTGTTTAAGGCCATAGAGTGCCTTATCGTGTTGATACACATGATCGGGAAAGTAGGGATCCTCGAACCCGGGGGGTTCCTTGACATATACCAATTCATTAATCGGACCATTAAGAAAAGCACTCTTCACATCCATTTGTTGTAACTTAAAGTTATGATGAGAAGCATATGCAATCAACATGCGAATGGATTCAAGACGAGCAACGGGAGCGAATGTTTCACCGTAGTCGATACCCTCGACTTGGGAGTAGCCTTGTGCTACCAAACGAGCCTTGTTGCGAATGATAATCCCATGAGCATCTTGCTTGTTCTTGAATATCCACTTGGTTCCAATGACATTGTGGTTCCCCGTTGTCCTTGGCACCAATCTCCACACTTTGCTGCGCTCGAAATTGTTGAGTTCTTCATGCATGGCATTGAGCCAATCCGGATCTTCGAGCGCCTCATAGACCTTTTGGGGTTCAACACACGAGACAAACGCGTGATGTTCACAATAGTTTGCTAATTGTCTACAAGTGCTTACCCCCTTTATTAAGCTTCCAAGCACATTTGTCATGAGATGATCCTTGGTGGAGAGCTTGGAAGCAATCTTGGTGGGACGACTCTCCAATTCCTCCTCGGGGGTGAGACGAGGAGAGGTCACTTGATCATCTTGAGCGCCGTCTTGAGCTTGTTCTTGATCTCGAGGAAGCTCTTGAACTTGAACTTGCTTGGAGGAGAGAACTCGACCTTGGGCATCACTTGATGTTACAACACCATCTTGAGATTGACCTTGCCCATGGTCTTGTTCTTGAGGTCGAGGGCCGTCACTTTGTTCTTCGGAAGTGTGTGGGTCTTGGGTTGGTGAAGGTTCCACTTGAGTGGAACATTGTCCTTCTCCTTCGGCCACAAGGGGTTCCTCAATTGGTAGGATATGACCAACACTCATTCTTCTTATGGCTTGGGGAGGAATTTCATCACCTACATCACAAGTACCACTTTGCTCCACTTGGGAGCCGTTATTCTCATCAAACTCCACGTTACACGTTTCCTCAATAAGTCCCATGGACTTATTGAGAACACGGTAAGCATGAGAGTTTGTATCATATCCAAAAAATATGCCCTCATAAGCTCTAGCCTCAATTTAGACAAACAGACACCTTTCTTGAGAATGAAACACTTACACCTGAACACCCGGAAGTACTTGAGGTTGGGCTTGTTACTGGTGAGTATCTCATATGGAGTCTTGTTCAAGCCTTTGTAGAGGTAGAGCCGATTAGATGCATGACACACGGTGTTGATGGCTTCGGCCCAAAAGTTGTAGGGAGACTTGAACTCCGCCATCATGGTCCTTGCCGCATCCATCAACGTCTGGTTCTTCCTCTCCGCTACACCATTTTGTTGAGGGGTATAAGGCGCGGAATATTGATGCTTGATTTCCTCATCACTCAAAAACTCATCCAAGGTGTAGTTCTTGAACTCAGAGCCGTTGTCACTTCTTATAGTCAAGATCTTTGTATTGTGTTGTCGTTGAGCTTCATTTGCAAAGTCGATGACGGTTTGTTGGGTCTCGCTCTTCCTCTTGAAGAAATATACCCAAGTGTATCTTGAATAGTCATCCACAATCACCAAGCAATACTTTCTACCGCCAAGACTATCAAAGGATGGAGGCCCGAAGAGATCCAAATGAAGGAGCTCCAAAGGCCTCTTCGAGTAGATGATAGTCGTGGGAGGGTGAGCCTTCTCATGTAGCTTTCCTTTGATGCAAGCACTACAAGCACGATCTTTGGCAAAACTAACATTTGTTAGTCCATGGACATGGTCCCCTTGAAAATACTTTGCAAAGATCTCATATTGACGTGGGCTAAACGGCGATGCCAAATCCATCCCACGTCAACTTTATCCATTAGGCATGTCGCGGTCTTAGTGGGTCGCTCCGAAAAGTTAATCACATAGAGACCATTCTCGACATGCCCAACAAAGGCTACTTTAAGAGTCTTGCTCCACAAGAGGGCCACGATATCAATATCAAAGAAAGTGGCAAAGCCCATAAGTGCTAGTTGACGAACAGAAAGTAAATTGTATGCAAGGGACTCAACAAGCATGACCTTCTCGATCGTAAGATCATGAGAAATGAAAACTTTGTCGAGTCCCAATACCTTAGAGGACGAGGTGTCACCCCACTCAACGTTGGTGGGCATGGATGGAATCTTTTGCACGTCCACCACCAAGTCCTTGCTTCCGGTCATATGATTAGTAGCTCCACTATCGAGCAACCATGACCCCCCACCGGAAGCAAACACCTACAAGAGATCAATGCTTGGTTTTAGGTACCCATTTTGTAATGGGTCCTTTGATGTTAGTAACAAGGGTCTTAGGAACCCAAATAGACCATTCAATGTACTCATAAGGAGAACCAACAAATTTGGCATAAACATGCACATCTCTAGCACGACACAACACATAAGAAGGGTCAAAGTCGCCGGCTTTGTTGGGAATGGAAGTGTTGCCCTTCTTGGCATCACTACTCCTCACGGAGTTCTTCTCCTTCTCCTTAGTAGCACCCTCTCCCTCCTTCACAAAGGTTTGCTTGAGAGGAGGAGGTCGTTTGGCCTTGTCATTCTTCTTCTTGTTCTTGGACCTGGGCACGTACCCAATACCTTCCTTGGCCACAACTCCCTTTTGGTTGATCAAAAGGTCGTTGAGGTTCTTCTCGCCTTGTATGCAAGACACAAGACCTTTCTCAAGTTGCACCTTTAGCTTAGGGTTCTTCTCAACAAGATGCACATGCTCACAACATGGGTTAGTAGCATTTGCATTATCAATTAACATAATACGAGGAGAAGTGGCTTTCTCCTTGGTTAGCTTTACTTGAAGTTGATCATGACTCTTTGAGGCTAGCATGAGCACCCTTCAAGACCTTGTGAGCCTTGTAAAGTAGATCAAACTCCTCTTTGAGTCTAGCAAGATCAACCCCAAGCTTGGCCTTCTCGGAGTTTAGCACACGAGAAACAATGAGAGCATGATCAAAATCTTTCTTTAACTTAGCGTGATCAACGTTGTGTGACTCCTCAAGAGCCAAACGAAGACCACGCTCTTCCTCAAGAGCATTGGAAAGATCCGAAATCTCATCGGCATAGTCACAACTATGCCCCTCCATCTTGGAGATAGTATCTTCGTGAGCCTCTATCATGTCATTGGCTTCACCAAGTTGTTCCAAGAGAGCAACAAAATGCTTCTTGGATTTACCCTTGAGTTTACCCATAAAGGACTCAAACTCATTTTCCTCCACATTAGATCCCTCATATTCATCAATGCAATCCGTCAAGTAAGGATTATTAATGATGGTAGTTTTGATGTTGGGGGTTACCTTGTTGGTGGCTTTAGCCATGAGGCACTTGGCAGTGATGTTCTCATCGGGTGAGTCGAAGAGAGACACTCATGGAGTTTTTGGAATGGCAACGGAGGCCATGGCAACTGACTCACCATCTTCAACATCATCATCATCATCATCATCATCATCATCCTCATGGTACTCTTCTTGAACCACCAACGCCTTGTGAGGTGTCTTCTTGGTGAAGTTGCTCTTGTTGGGGAAGGACTTAGCTTTGTCCTTTCGGATGAGCTTACCACCGTTGTCTTCCCTCTTCTCATACGGGCACTCCACAACAAAATGGCTCACATTGCCACAATTGTAGCAAGTCCTCACACGTTGCTTTCTCTTTGTGCCACTTGAGTTGTTCTTGTTGAAGTTTGGCCTTGAGTTCTTCTTGCTCCAAAATTGCCTTGAAGCAAGTGCCATGTGTTCATGATAGGCATAGTTTGTATCTTCGGGGTTGCTTTCCTCTTCTTCCTCTTATTCAACACAAACCTTGGCCTTCAATGCAAGGTTGGGCTTCTTTGCCCTTTGAGAGCGAAGCACCGCATTGTCGGCGGTCTTGTCCAAGATGTTCATAGCCACAAACTCATCCAACACTTCACTTGAGGTCAAAGTGTGGAAGTTCGGCCTTTGACGAATGACGGAGTACATGGCCTTGTGGTAAGGCATCATTGCCTTGAGGAATTTGCGCTTGATCCAATTGTCATCCGTGTCCTTGCTCCCATGATCTCGGAGTGAGACCGCGAGTTTGGTTACTCTCCAATAAAGCTCACGAGGTTCTTCATCTTCTTTCATTGCAAACTCATCGGCTTCATCGTTCACTACTTCATAGTTGGAGCGTTGAATGCTTGCGCTTCCCCGGTAGAGAGAGACAACACACAGCCATGCATCTTTGGCCAAGGCGAAGGGTCGAAGATGAGGTCGATCTTCGGGTGGAATTGCATCTTGGATGATGAAGAGAGCATTCTCATTGAATTGATTATCCGCAGCTTCTCGAGGAGTGAAGTTGCTTGGGTCATGCGGATAGAAACCTTCTTCAATGATTCTCCAAAGATTAGTATTCACATGATTTAAATGACGCTTAAAGCGACAAACCCAAGAATCAAAGTCCTCATTTTTCACAATCTTAGGGGGAGGACCGGCATGATTCAAATGAGTGGAAGGAATTGGTCCACCATAAACAAGTGGTGGTTCCACATGGGAAAGATGCTGGTGCCATTTTTACCACTAGAAGGAGCCTTTTCACTACTAGCTTCCCCCTTGTCGGAGTTAGCATCCATCACCTTGTCAGTGGGATCACCCACTTTCAATGGTGCGGTGGATAATTTAATCCCTTCAATGAATTTAGTAAACATGCTTTCAACCTCGGTCGTCATGGAGGTTTTCAATGTCTCCAAGGCTACATTGAATTCCCCACGAGAGACCGAGGTTCCCCCATCGCCCATAGACGAGATCGGATTCACACCGGAGTGCTTCTCCACCCCGTCTACGGTGTCAACTATACTCTTCGGACGGCAAAGTCCTTAGTGAAGAGACGAGACTCTGATACCAATTGAAAGGATCGATATGGTTGACTAGAGGGGGGGGGGGGGTGAATAGGCAACTAACAATTTTTAGCTTTTCTTTACCAAATTAAAGTTTGCATCAAAGTTGGTTGTCTAGATGTGCAACTAGGTGAGCAACCTATATGATGCAACAACAACAAGCACACAAGCAAGCACACAAGCAAGCACGGGAAGTAACACTAAAAGGCTTGCACAAGTAAAGGTGTGAGATAACCAAGAGTGGAGCCGGTGAAGACGAGGATGTGTTACCGAAATTCCTTCCTTTTTAGGGGAAGTACGTCTTCGTTGGAGCGGTGTGGAGGCACAATGCTCCCCAAGAAGCCACTAGGGTAAGCGTATTCTCCTCACGCCCTCACACAATGCGAGATGCTGTGATTCCACTATTGGTGCCCTTGGAGGCGGCGACCGGACCTTTACAAACAAGGTTGGGGCAATCTCCACAACTTAACCGAAGGCTCCCAACAACACCACGAAGCTTCACCACAATGGACTATGGCTCCATGGTGACCTCAACCGTCTAGGGTGCTCAAACACCCAAGAGTAACAAGATCCGCTAGGGATTGATGGGGGAATCAAATTTCTCTTGGTGGAAGTGTAGATCGGGGCCTTCTCAACCAATCACGAGCAAATCAACAAGTTTGATTGGCTAGGGAGAGAGATCGGGCGAAAATGGAGCTTGGAGCATTAATGGAGCTTTGGGGGGAAGAGGTAAATCAACGAAGAAGAAGATCACCCCCTTTTATAGAAGGGGATCCCATCCAACCGTTACCTCCAAACCAACCCTGCAGAGGGCGGTACTACCGCAGGGGGCAGCAGTACTACCGCTGGACCTAGCGGTACTATCGCTCCGCCATGCGGTACTACCGTGCGGTACAGGAGCCGAGCCCAGTGCGGTACTGCCGCGGTGGTAGGGTGGTACTACCACTCTCGAGCGGTACTACCGCTTCTACTACCGCTGCAAGTACCGCACAACCCGACACGAGAGGCGACCCCCTCGAGTCGACGCGGAAGGAGCCCGGTACCGCAGTGGTACTGCGGCTGATATCCACAAGCGGTACTACCATTGGGTATCGCGGTACTACCGCTTGGACCCAAAACCGCACACTGAAAGGGGAAAGGGCACTCCATTGAAGCGGAACGGCTGAGAGGGCGAGGAAAGGATGTGTACGTGTTGATTCCACGCAAGCCTTACCAAAGCGGACCCCTCTTGATAGTACGGTGACTCCTACGAAACTAGTCCACCAAACAAGAAACGAAAGAGATACACCATCTTGAATAACACTCCGAGGGGAAAGAAATCGTCTCGTGCCAAAGGATGAATCTCTGAAATGCTCAACGCACACGATTAGTCTGCAAACATGTTTTCATCAATCACCAAAACTACATTGAGAGAGATATGCCTTAACACACGGTAGTTGGACGGCCGCCGGGTGGGAACGTGAGGGACAACGAGAAGGCGCACGAGCCGTCCGCGCTGACTGCTACTTCTTGAGCCTGCGTTGGTTTTTTTCTGGAAGAGGAAAGGGTGATGCAGTAAAGTAGAGATACGTATTTCCCTCAGTTAAAGAACCAAGGTATCAACCCAGTAGGAGGTACAAGCAAGTTCCGAGTCTATGTACCCGCACAAACAATCATATACTCGCACCCAACGCGATAAAGGGGTTGTCAGTCCTTTCATGGTCAATTGCAAATGCGAGATCTGATAGAGATATGTATAAAAGATTGCTAAAACGTAAAACAAAATAGAAGTAAATAAATTGCAGCAAGATATTTTTTGCAATTTGGTTTATAGGTCTGAAAATATATAATGGAAAATAGACCCGGGGGCCATAGGTTTCACTAGAGGCTTCTCACTTGAAGGCAAATAATACGGTGGGTGAACAAATTGCTGTCGAGCAATTGATAGAAAAGCGCAAAGTTATGACGATATCCAAGGAAATGATCATGAATATAGGCATCACGCCCGTGTCAAGTAGACCGACTCCTGCTGACATCTACTACTATTACTTCACACATCAACAGCTATCCAGTATGCATCTAGAGTATTAAGTTCATAAAGAACGGAGTAACGCATTAAGTAAGATGACATTATGTAGAGGGATAAACTCAAGCAAAATGATAGAACCCCATCTTTTTATCCTTGATGGCAATAATACAATACGTGTCTCGCTACCCTACTTTGTCACTGGAGGAAATCACACAAGATTGAACCCAAAACTAAGCACCTCTCCCATTGCAAGAAATACCAATCTAGTTGGCCAAACCAAACCAATAATTCGAAGAGAAATACAAAGATATCAAATCATGCATATAAGAATTCAGAGAAGATTAAAATAATATTCATAGACAATCGGATCATATATCCACAATTCGTCGGATCTTGACAAACACACCGCAAAACAAGATTACATCGGATAGATCTCCAAGAACATCAAGGAGAACATGGTATTGAAGAACATAGAGAGAGAAGAAGCCATCTAGCTACTATCTATGGACCAGTAGGTCCGAGGTAAACTACTCACGCTTCATCGAAATGGCAATATGGTTGATCTAGATGCCCTCAATGATCGAATCACCCTTCGGCAGATCGCCGGAAAAGGCCCCAAGATGGGATGTCACGGGAACAGAAGGTTGCAGCGACGAAAAAGTATTTTCGTGGCTTGCTCTGGGGGGTTGGGAATATATATGAATTTATAGGACAAAGAAGTAGGTCAGTGGACTCCCGAGGGGGGCACAAGCCAGGGGGCGCGCCCCTGCGGCTTGCCACCACCTCGTGGGTCTTCTGATTTGGACTCCAAGTCCTACGGGCATCTTCCGGTCCAAGAAAAATCATCGCAAAAGTTTAATTCCGTTCGATATTCCTTTTCTGCGAAACTCAAAAAACAAGGAAAAACAAAAACTGGCACTGGGCTCTAAGTTAATAGGTTAGTCCCAAAAATATAAAGTAGCATATTAATGCATATAAAACATTCAAAACAGATAATATAATAGCATGGAACAATCGAAAATTATAGATACGTTGGAGACGTATCACCGACATATTTCTACCGCAAATTTGGGCCGCAAATGGGTCGGCGGCGCGTTTTGCGAATGGGTCGGCGCGTTGGGCCTCCACTTTTGTCTGCTCCGACCTAAACGGACGGCGATGAATGAAATGGATTCCTGCATTGGAGTTGCTCTTATGGAGGGTTTGCGGGGCCTCTCCACACTAATTATCCCTCCCCCTGATTTTCAGTGGAGTGGGGCCCGTCTCCCTCTTTAATCTCCAATCAAACACTGTCAGCTAGCACCATTCTATAGAGTATGTAAAATCTGTCCATGGCCCTAGCATTGCTTCTCAATAAATGGGGGCCCAAGGGTGTTGGAGGCCACGGTCTCTGGTTTTTTTCAGGTTTTTTTGTTTTCGTCTTATTTCCTTTTTTAACTTTCATTTGCACTTCCAAATGTTCTAAATAAATATATATTACCAAAAGCACTTTATATAAAACATCTGAAAAAATGTTAACCAAGTATTTAAAAAATGTTAAATGTGTATAAAGAAAATAATTCTCATGTATACCAAGAAGGTATGGAAAAAACTACAATGTGTGTAAAAAGTTGATCATGTATTTAAAATATATTAATCAAGCATTTGATTTTTATGTAACCATAGTATTTGAAAAGTGTTAATCAAGCAATTAATTTTTTAATGTGTATAGAAAAAATGATGACCATGTATTTTAAAAAATGTCAAACTTGTACTTGAATTTTTTTAACCAAGCATTTTTTAAACACAGTACAGACGCAAGCGCTCATATAAACGCGCACACACTCACCCGTATTAACACACACACGCACACCCTACCCCTATGAGCACCTCTGAGAGACTGAGCCAGCATATCATCTTGGAATTTTACGAAGTCACCGTAGACGCCTCGTAGTCGACAGGAACATCTCCTCCCACTGAAAGTGTATCACCGGAAATCCTAAAATAAATCCAGGATAAATGTGTATAGAAAAATGTTGACCATTTAGTAAAAATGTTAATCTTGGATTTCTTAAATGTTAATCAAGCATTTGCAAATGTTAAAATGTGTGTAGGAAAATGTTGAGCATGTATTCAAAAAATCATAATCCTTTGTGTGGATAATGTTACTCAAGCATTTGAAAAATGTGTATAGAAAATAATGCCGACCAGGTATTGAAAAATGTTAAACTTGTATTTCAAAAATGTTAAACATGTATTGAAAAAATGTTCTTGGCACATACAAAAAATGTAGAATGAAACCAATAAGAAACAAAGGAAAATGAAAAAACAATGAAAAATAAAAAGGAAACAAAAGAAACCAAAGAAAAAGACAAAAAGTAAAACTGAATTATCCAATGCAAAAAGAATGGAAATCGGTGGAAACCAATAAAGAAGCAAAGAAAACGAAAAAGAAACCTTTGAAAACCATGAAAAAAGAAATAAAAAATAAACAAAATGAGAAAAAAACATGACAACCGTGACAGAAACAAAAGAGAAACCAAAGAAAATTGAAGAAAACCAAAAAAGAATAAGGAAAACCTAAAAAAGAAAGAAAACCAAAGAAATCACTACAAAAGTGTGAAAACCTAGAATGAACAAAGAAAATCGTAGAAAAATTTTAAAAATAGGAAAGTACACAAAAAACCAATAAAACAGAAGAAAACCGAAGAAAACTAGAAAAGAAAAAACACAATAAAACAAGGAATAAAACACAGCGAAAAAAATAAAACAAAAAAAACTGAGGAAACCCTCGAAGGAAGAAAGAAACAGAAAAAAATAAAAGACAGAAACACAACAAACACCGCTAGAGCCAGCCAGCGTGTGCTGAAAAACAGGCCAACCCAATATTGTACAGAACATGAAAAATCTTCACACTAAAACATAAGCTAGTCTTGCTATAAGCGAGATATAGAGAGCAACTAATCAAACGGTACCCCTTGCAGGAGCACCACAAGAGTCACTTTTGATGGGTTGAGAGTGCATCAGCAGCCGCCACATATCACGTGTTGGGCGCCCCGTTGGAATTTTTTACGTGTTTCCGGGTTTTAGATTTACTTTTATTCTTTTTTGGTTTTAGGTTTTCCCTGATTTTCCCAAGGTTTCGGAAAGAAACAACAACAAAAAAATTGCGCAAAAAAAGCTTATTTTCCTTCTGCGAGAGGCAGAGATTTGCTTCTCGTGGAGGCAAAAATTTATGTCTGCATGAGGCACAACTGTACCTCTCGAAAAAGGGGGGAAATTAGTTTTTTTTGCTTCCGCGAGAGGAATAGATTTTATTTTCATGAAGAGACAGGTTTGCTTCTGCGAGAGGCACAGTTATGCTTCCGCGGCACAGATTTGCTTCCGCGGGAGGCACAACTGTGCCTCTTGAAAAGAGAAAATTGTGTCTTTTCTCTTTTGCATGAGGGACGGATTAACTTTTCCTGGAGGCAAATGTTTGCTTCCACGAGTTGTGCCTCTTGAAAAGGAAAAACATGTCTTTTTTGCTTCTGCAAGAGGCACAAATTTGTTTCTTGTGGATACACATATTTGCTTCCACGAGAGGCGTAGCTATGTGCCTGGTTTTTCACAAACAAAACGCTTGTGAAAACCTACTAACATGGCATCTAGTTTCGAAGATCTAGGCCCAAGAAATTCAACAATGAAAGCAATTCACGATTTGGACGCACTGTTTAAGAGATAAAATATTTTAAATAAATGAATCTATGAAAAAAGAGAAAACCCACTGGTTATGATGAGTGGCGCACATACAACATGTCACTTGTCGCAACATATGAAGGCGAGAGTGACCTTTGCAAGAGGTAACCCTTAATTAGTGGTTTCGCGAGATTTAGCTCTTGCAATAATAAAATGCATGTTAGTATTTCCTCCATAAAGAGCGTTGCCACGGGCAGTTTAGTCCAAGCTAGGCCACCACCAAACTTTCCAGGCACAAGATAAGTTCGAAGGCATGAAAAAAATGCAAGCCTCTTGGGCGAATATGTCGCCAAAGCCCTATCAGCATGACAAGCTCCTAGAGCGTGGTGTGTGGTAGTGAAAGAATGTGGATGTCGCCTATAGGGGGCTGAATAGGCGCTTTAAAACAATTACAATTTACGCTTGAAAAATACGGAATAAAACTAGTGTCTAATTTGTCAAGCACAAAACTATCATGACCCGGTCCTTGCTAGGGGCTCCGAATCCCTGTGCTTACTATGGCATTCCGTAGATCAATAGCTGACACGCACAGTCGGCAATGAATTATCAAGAATACATCATATGTCATAATATTACATCGCAGATCCAGTGCATTACATACACACATGCTTATCTCAAGGGCTAGCTTACAATACAATCATGGAGCGGGGATAACATTCTAGTCTTGTGGAGTCCATCCACTGATAACCCACAAGTATAGGGGATCGCAACAGCTTTCGAGGGTAGAGTATTCAACCCAAATTTATTGATTCGACACAAGGGGAGCCAAAGAATATTCTCAAGTATTAGCAGCTGAGTTGTCAATTCAACCACACCTGGAAACTTAATATCTGCAGCAAAGTGCTTAGTACCATAGTAATATGATAGTGGTGGTAGCAGCAACAAAAGTAAAGACATCAAAAGTAATGTTTTTTGTATTTTGTAGTGATTATAACAGTAGCAGCGGGAAAGTAAATAAACGTAAACCACTATATGGAAAACTCGTAGGCACCAGACCAGTGATGGATAATTATGCCGGATGCGGTTCATCATGTAATAGTCATAACATAGGGTGACAGAGAACTAGCTCCAATTCATCAATGAAATGTAGGCATGTATTCCAAATATAGTCATACGTGCTTATAGAAAAGACTTGCATGACATCTTTTGTCCTACCCTCCCGTGGCAGCGGGGTCCTATTGGAAACTAAGGGATATTAAGGCCTCCTTTTAATAGAGAACCGGAACAAAGCATTAGCACATAGTGAATACATGAACTCCTCAAACTATGGTCATCACAGGGAGTGGTCCCGATTATTGTCACTTCGGGGTTGCCGGATCGTAACACATAGTAGGTGACTATAGACTTGCAAGATAGGATCAAGAACTCACATATATTCATGAAAACATAATAGGTTCAGATCTGAAATCATGGCACTCGGGCCCTAGTGACAAGCATTAAGCATAGCAAAGTCATAGCAACATCAATATCAGAACATAATGGATACTAGGGATCAAACCCTAACAAAACTAACTCGATTACATGATAAATCTCATCCAACCCGTCACCGTCCAGCAAGCCTATGATGGAATTACTCACGCACGGGGGTGAGCATCATGAAATTGATGATGGAGGATGGTTGATGATGACGACGACGAATCCCCCTCTCCGGAGCCCCGAACGGACTCCAGATCAGCCCTCCCGAGAGGTTTTAGGGCTTGGCAGCGGCTCCGTATCGTAAAACGCGATGATTTATTCTCTCTGATTTTTTCTCTTCGAAAGCAAATATATAGAGTTGGAGTTGGCGTCGGAGGGCATCCAGGGGGGCCACGAGGTAGGGGGGCGCGCCCTGGGGGGGGGCACCCCCACCCTCGTGAACAGGGTGTGGGCCCCTGGTCTTCATCTTTGGCGAGGATTTTTTATTATTTTTTCTAAGATGTTCCGTGGAGTTTCAGGTCATTCCGAGAATATTTGTTTTCCGCACATATAACAACACCATGGCAATTCTGCTGAAAACAACGTCAGTCCGGGTTAGTTCTATTCAAATCATACAAGTTAGAGTCCAAAACAAGGGCAAAAGTGTTTGGAAAAGTAGATATGACGGAGACGTATCAACTCCCCCAAGCTTAAACCCTTGATTGTCCTCAAGCAATTCAGTTGACAAACTGAAAGAAAGAAAGAAAAACATTTACAAACTCTGTTTTCTCTTATTATTGTAACTATGTCAAGCCAGCATTCAAGTTTTCAGCATAGATCATAACTAACCACATTTGCAATAATTCTTAGGTCTCATAATTACTCATATCAATAGCATAATCAACTAGCAGCCATAATAATAAATCTCGGATGACAACACTTTCTCACAACAATCATAATATGATATAACAAGATGGTATCTCGCTAGCCCTTTCTGAGACCGCAAAACATAAATGCAGAGCACCTTTAAAGATCAAGGACTAACTAGACATTGTAATTCATGGTAAAAGAGATCCAATCATAGTCACACCCAACATAGATTAATAGTGATGAATGCAAATGACAACTGTGCTCTCCAGCTAGTGCTTTTTAATAAGAGGGTGATGACTCAACATAAAAGTAAATGGATAGGCCCTTCGCAGAGGGAAGCAGGGATTTGTAGAGGTGCCAGAGCTCGGTTTTGAAATAGAGATAAATTGCATTTTGAGCGATATACTTTCATTGTCAACATAACAACTAAGAGATGGCGATATCTTCCATGCTAAACACATTATAGGCGGTTCCCAAACAGAATGGTAAAGTTTATACTCCCCTTCTAGCAACAAGCATCAATCCATGGCTTGCTCGAAACAACGAGTGCCTCCAACATACATCAGGTCCCAGGGGGAGTTTTGTTTGCAATTAATTTTGATTTAGTTTGCATAAAGCATGGGACTGGGCATCCCGGTGACCAGCCATTTTCTCGTGAGTGAGGAGCGGAGTCCACTCCTCTTGAGAATAACCCGCCTAACACGGAAGATAAGGACAGCCTTGGTTGATACCTGAGCTATTCGAGCATACAAAACAGAATGTTTATTTGAAGGTTTAGAGTTTGGCACATACAAATTTACTTGGAACGACAGGTAGATACCGCATATAGGAAGGTATGGTGAACTCATCTGGAATAACTTTGGGGTTTAAGGGATTGGATGCACAAGCAGTATTCCCGCTTAGTACAAGTGAAGGCTAGCAAAAGACTGGGAAGCGACCAACTAGAGAGCGACAACAACCATGTACATGCATTAAAATTAATAAACATTGGATGCAAGCATGAGTAGGATATAATCCACCATGAACATAAATATCGTGAAGGCTATGTTGATTTGTTTCAACTACATGCGTGAACATGTGCCATGTCAAGTCACTTAAATCATTCAAAGGAGGATACCACCCCATCATACCACATCATAATCATCGCAATAGCATGTTGGCACACAAGGTAAATCATTATAACTCATAGCTAATCAAGCATGGCACAAGAAACTACGATCTCTAATTGTCATTGCAAACATGTTTATTCATAATAAGCTGAATCAAGAACGAGGGACTCATCATATTTACAAAAACAAAAGCGGTCAAGTTCATACCAGCTTTTCTCATCTCAGCCAGTCCATCATATATCATCATAATTGCCTTTCACTTGCACGACCGAACGGTGTGAATAATAATAAGAGTGTACGTGCATTGGACTAAGCTGGAATCTGCGAGCATTCAATAAACAGGAGAAGACAAGGCAATATGGGCTCTGGTTTAAATCAACAATAATGCATATAAGAGCCACTTCAACAATTTAATTATGGTCTTCTCCTACTGACCCCCAAATAAAAGAAAAGAAATAAAACTATTTACACGGGAAAGCTCCCAACAAGCAAAAGAAGAACGGGAAATATTTTTGAGTTTTCTTTTTAATTATTACTACTACAGCAGAAAAATAAACTACTACTAATTTTTTGGTTTTTCTTAAGGTTTAACAAACACACAAGAAGAAAGCAGGAAAAACAAAATAACTAGCATGGATATTACAGTGAAAAAGTATGAGCACCGACATCTAGCAATGAGTGTGTGTGTGAACATAAATGTAATGTTGGTGAGAAATACGTATTCCCCCAAGCTTAGGCTTTTGGCCTAAGTTGGTCTATGGCCATGGCTGGCCTGGCTGATATCCATAATAATAGTTGTTGGGGTCGTACTGTGATGAGGAAGAAGAAGACTCTGATTGCCACTGGCTAGCAATCATCTCCGGATCCCACTGATAGTTAGACTGCCGTGAAGGATCAAATTGTGGTTCCTGTTCTGCTCCTCGGCTAGTGCAGGGTTCCGGTAGGCGTGAATAGCCGCCAATGGAACAAGGTACATGCCTACAGTCAAATCAAACAAAGAAGGAGCAGGCAGGATAATAGTCTCAGGATGATGTTTGTTAAAGAACAATTGATATTTAAGCTCTCCTGCCCTATTCTTAACAATAAAATCATGTGCCACCATACTTTTATGATCTAGATAAACATGGGGCAGCACCTTTTCTTCCTTCTCAGCATGCCTAATAGGTATGTTAAAATGTACGGCTAGGCGTGTAGCATAGATGCCTCCAAAGATGGGGCTTTTGGTACGGTTCATACTTAACCGTCTAGCAATAATACCACCCATACTAAAAGTGTTATCACTGTATAAACTGTGGAGCAGAATAATTATATCAGGGATACTAAGGTTTCCACAGTTTCCGCGTCTAATTAAACAACGACTAGCAAATAATGCAAAGTAACGTAAAATAGGAAAATGTATGCTAGTGATTCGTGCATCGGAAACCTTCCTAGTTTCTCCTACAGTGATAGTATCAATAAACCCAACCACATCATCATGATGTGGTTCTTCTGTCTTGCCCTCAAAAGGGACTAAACAAATCCGACAAAAATCATAAAGTGACATCTCCTTATGCTCATCATATAAATGAAACTCCACCATAGGTGGTGAGTTCCTAGAATGAAAATGAAAGTTTTTGCATAAAGGTATTTGGGAGTAAGAGATACTGATCGCATTGGTCGTGGAGGAAAGCGGTGAGGCCTGCATTGTGAGCCAATCCATGAAAATCTTCATAGATACCGGCTGCTCTCAAGAAATCATCAGAAGGCCATTCACACGCCCGAATCTCCGCGGTGCGCGGCAAACTATACTTAGGCTTCGGTGCCTTTTCCTTCGAGCTTTGGCTCGATGAGCCCCTCAATAATCTCCTCATCATTTTCTGAAATAATCTGAAATTTTTAGTAACTTCAAACAAAAGTGAACCAACTTCAATAAAACTGATAGCAACTACTCCTACAAGTGCCTAGAGCCTAAATCAAGCATTAGAACTACTTGGAACCATATAAATTTGACATGCAAGCTCAAGAACATGGTCACCTATGCAGCACAAATTTGCAAAGAATAAAGCACTAGAATAAAAACTAATTGGATCAATGGAGGAGTCACATACCAAGGAACATTCTCCCCAAGCAGTTTTGTGAGAGGTGCTTTGAGCAAGGAGATCGAAAATCACAGCAAAAGTGGCTGGAACTCATGCTTGAGTTGGTTTTTCGGGTTTGTGCGAGACAGAGGAAGAAGATGGGTGCTGGGATAAGTGGAGGAGGGCCACCATGGGCCCACGAGGCAGGGGGGGCGCGCCCTAAGGGGGGGGGGCGCCCACCATGCTCGTGGCCAGGTGGCAGCTCCTCCCGCGGTAATTTTTGCACAGTAAATCCTCAAATATTCCCGAAAAAATCATATTAAATTGGCATGGCATTCTGAGGACTTTTATTTTCGGGATATTTTTATATTGCACGGATAAGTCGGGAAACAGACAGAAAAATACTATTTTTTACTTTATTTCTACTAATTAACAGAAAATAAAGAGAAGGTACAGAAGGTGGTGCTTCTAGTTTCATCCATCTCATGCTCATCAAAAAGAATCCACTAACAAGGTTGATCAAGTCTTGTTAACAAACTCATTCCGATAATCATGAAACCAAAGAAATTTCGAATAACACTAAGTTACCTCAATGGGGATATGCACATCCCCAATAATAAGTATATCATATTTCTTCTTGACAGTAGGAAGAGGAAATTCAAAACCTCCAATTATAATCGATGGAATTTTTCCAATGGAGTTGATACTATGAACTTGAGGTTGTTTCCTCCGAAAGTGTACCGTATGCTCATTACCATTAACATGAAAAGTGACATTGCCTTTAGTGCAATCAACAACAGCCCCTGCAGTATTAAGAAAAGGTCTTCCAAGAATAATAGACATACTATCATCCTCGGGAATATCAAGTATAACAAAGTCCGTTAAAATAGTAACGTTTGCAACCACAATAGGCACATCCTCACAGATGCCGACAGGTATAGCAATTGATTTCTCAGCCATTTGCAAAGATATTTCAGTAGGTGTCAGCTTATTCAAGTCAAGTCTACGATATAAAGAGAGAGGCATAACACTAACACCGGCTCCAAGATCACATAAAGCAGTTTTAATATAATTTCTTTTAATGGAGCAAGGTATAGTAGGTACTCCGGGGTCTCCAAGTTTCTTTGGTATTCCACCCTTAAAAGTATAATTAGCAAGCATGGTGGAAATCTCAGCTTCCGGTATCTTTCTTTTATTAGTAATGATATCCTTCATATATTTAGCATAAGGATTTGTTTTGAGCACATCAGTTAATCGCATACGCAAAAAGATAGGCCTAATCATTTCAGCAAAGCACTCAAAATCCTCATCATCCTTTTTCTTGGATGGTTTTGGAGGAAAAGGCATGGGTTTCTGAACCCAAGGTTCCCTTTCTTTACCATGTTTCCTAGCAACAAAGTCTCTTTTATTATAACGTTGATTCTTTGATTGTGGGTTATCAAGATCAACAACAGGTTCAATTTCTACATCATTATCATTACTAGGTTGAGCATCATCATGAACATCATCATTAATATTTTCATTAGGTTCATGTTCATTACCAGATTGTGTTTCAGCATCAGACATAGAAATATCATTTGGATTATCAGGTGGTTCAGCAATAGGTTCACTAGAAGTTTGCACAGTTCTATCATTTTTCTTCTTCTTCTTTTTAGAAGAACTAGGAACATCAATATTGTTTGTTTGAGAATCTTGCTCGACTCTCTTAGGGTGGCCTTCAGGATACAAGGGTTCCTGAGTCATTCTACCAGTTCTAGTAGCCACTCTAACAACATAATCATTTTTCTTACTATTCATTTCATCAAGCACTTCTTTTTGAGCCTTAAGTACTTGTTCTACTTGAGTGGTAACCATAGAAGCATGTTTGCTAACAAGTTTAAGTTCACCTTTAATATTAGCCATATAATCACCCAAGCGTCTAATCATATAAGCATTTTCTTTTAATTGTCTACCAAAATAAGCATTGAAGTCGTCTTGCTTAAACATAAAGTTGTCAAACTCATCCAAGCACTGACTAGCAATTTTAGTAGGAGGAACTTCAGCTTTATCATATCTATAGAGAGAATTTACCTTTACTACCTGTGTCGGGATATCGGGATCAGGAGGTTCTTCAGTAAATAAAGAATTGAGATCATATGTTTCTTCAACAGGCGGTATATTAATACCATGTATTTCTTCAATAGGAGGTAAATTCTTAACATCTTCAGCTTTAATACCTTTTTCTTTCATAGATTTCTTTGCCTCTTGCATATCTTCGGGACTGAGGAATAGACCACCTCTCTTCTTCGGAGTTGGTTTAAGAATAGGCTCAGTAATTGGAGCAGGAGCTGGCTCAGGAGGTGCCCAATTATTTTCATTTGTCAACATATTATTCAATAGAATTTCAGCTTCATCCGGTGTTCTTTCCCTGAAAAGAGAACCAGCACAACTATCCAGGTAATCTCTGGAAGCATCGGTTAGTCCATTATAAAAGGTATCAAGTATTTCAGGTTTCTTAAGAGGATGATCATGCAAAGCGTTAAGTAACTTGAGAAGCCTCCCCCAAGCTTGTGGGAGACTCTCTTCTTTAATTTGCACGAAGTTGTATATTTCCCTTAAAGCAGCTTGTTTCTTATGAGCAAGGAAATATTTAGCAGAGAAGTAATAAATCATATCTTGGGGACTACACACACAACCAGGATCAAGAGAATTAAACTATATCTTAGCATCACCCTTTAATGAGAACGGAAATATTTTGAGTATATAGAAGTAACGCGATCTCTCATCATTAGTGAACAGGGCAGCTATATCATTTAACTTAGTAAGATGTGCCACAACAGTTTCAGATTCATAGCCATAAAATGGATCAGATTCAACCAAAGTAATTATATCAGGATCAACAGAGAATTCATAATCCTTATCAGGAACACAGATAGGTGAAGTAGCAAAAGCAGGGTCAGGTTTCATTTTATCTCCAAGTGATTATTTGTTCCATTTAACTAATAACCTCTTGATCTCATATCTATCTTTGCAAGCTAAAATAGCAGCAGAAGATTCCATATCAAAAATATAACCCTCAGGGATAACAGGCATATTTTCATCATCACTATCATCATCGTATTCAGATTCAATAATTTCTTTTTCTCTAGCCCTATCAATTTGTTCATCAAGAAATTCACCAAGGGGCACAGTAGTATCAGGCATAGAAGCAAATTCATCATAAGTATCATGCATAGCAGCAGTGGCATCATCAATAACATGCGACATATCAGAACGAATAGCAGAAGCAGGTGTAGGTGTCGCAAACTTACTCATAACAGAAGGTGAATCAAGTGCAGAGCTAGATGGTAGTTCCTTACCTCCCCTCGTAGTTGAGGGATAGATCTTAGTTTTTGGATCTCTCAAGTTCTTCATAGTGATAAGCAGATATAAATCCCAAGTGACTCAAAGAATAGAGCTATGCTCCCTGGCAACGGCGCCAAAAATTAGTCTTGATAACCCACAAGTATAGGGGATCGCAACAGCTTTCGAGGGTAGAGTATTCAACCCAAATTTATTGATTCGACACAAGGGGAGCCAAAGAATATTCTCAAGTCTTAGCAGCTGAGTTGTCAATTCAACCACACCTGGAAACTTAGTATCTGCAGCAAAGTGTTTAGTAGCACAGTAATATGATAGTGGTGGTAGAAGCAACAAAAGTAAAGACATCAAAAGTAATGTTTTTGGTATTTTGTAGTGATTGTAGCAGTAGCAGCGGGAAAGTAAATAAACGTAAACCAGTATATGGAAAACTCGTAGGCACCAGACCAGTGATGGATAATTATGCCAGATGCGGTTCATCATGTAACAGTCATAACATAGGGTGACACAGAACTAGCTCCAATTCATCAATGTAATGTAGGCATGTATTCCGAATATAGTCATACGTGCTTATGGAAAAGAACTTGCATGACATCTTTTGTCCTACCCTCCCGTGGTAGCGGGGTCCTATTGGAAACTAAGGGATATTAAGGCCTCCTTTTAATAGAGAACCGGAACAAAGCATTAGCACATAGTGAATACATGAACTCCTCAAACTATGGTCATCACCGGGAGTGGTCCCGATTATTGTCACTTCGGGCTTGCCGGATCATAACACATAGTTGGTGACTATAGACTTGCAAGATAGGATCAAGAACTCACATATATTCCTGAAAACATAATAGGTTCTGATCTGAAATCATGGCACTCGGGCCCTAGTGACAAGCATTAAGCATAGCAAAGTCATAGCAACATCAATCTCAGAACATAATGGATACTAGGGATCAAACCCTAACAAAACTAACTTGATTACATGATAAATCTCATCCTACCCGTCACCGTCCAGCAAGCCTACGATGGAATTACTCACGCACGGCGGTGAGCATCATGAAATTGGTGACGGAGGATGGTTGATGATGATGACGGTGACGAATCCCCCTCTCCGGAGCCCCGAACGGACTCCAGATCAGCCCTCCCGAGAGGTTTTAGGGCTTGGCGGCGGCTCTGTATCGTAAAACGTGATGATTTCTTCTCTTTGATTTTTTTCTCTCCGAAAGCAAATATATAGAGTTGGAGTTGGCGTCGGAGGGCATCCAGGGGGCCCACGAGGTAGGGGGGCGTGCCCTGGGGGGGAGGGGCGCCCCCCACCCTCGTGAACAGGGTGTGGGCCCCCTGGTCTTCATCTTTGGCGAGGATTTTTTATTATTTTTTTCTAAGATGTTCCGTGGAGTTTCAGGTCATTCCGAGAATATTTGTTTTCTTCACATAAAACAACACCATGGCAATTCTGCTGAAAACAGCGTCAGTCCGGGTTAGTTCTATTCAAATCATACAAGTTAGAGTCCAAAACAAGGGCAAAAGTGTTTGGAAAGGTAGATACGATGGAGACGTATCATCCACTCATAGGAAAAACTTGAGTATAGCATTGTAACCCTACTTCGTACCTTCCCTTTTATATGGTAAACCTTCAACTTGAGACGTTGCAGCCACAAGGGTCAATACATTGAATGTATTGGCAAGCTTCAACATGATTCACTTGTTGGAAATATACATGCAAAGTGGTGCGGTTGGTTTCCCTTTTGCGCAAGATAGTTTTTCCCCCAGCTCTGTAATAGTGGTCTACTCTAATAGGTGGACATACCATATCAGACAGTAGTCTTGGACAGATCGTGTCACGTGATTGTCTGAAATATAAGACTATGAGCATGTGGGCTTTTGTATCACACAATTTCCCCAAGCCTATCTCCAGAGACCCTGGTACACCTCAGTTCTCTGAGATCACGTCCATACTCCCATTTGGTTCAACCCACAAAATTTTATTAAAGGAGGTGATGAGATCAACTGATAATTCTTCAATGAGTTGCTCAAAGTTGTCCGTAACCGAGGACACTGGTAATCATGATCAATTTTATTTACTCTGCAGAGGTTTGAGTACTTCATGCGTGATTCCCTATCACACCCTCTTCTACTAAATGTGTACTATACCCGTGATTCCTGATCACACACCTCTGCTACTAAACTTCACTTGTGAAGTAGCTAGGTTGATCAAGATGAGACTTTTGGGAAGTAGTTGCCCTCTTCGAAGATAGACCCATCCAATTTCCCTAGATACAAAACTACATCTGCTGGTCACGTCGGGGAGGGTTTCCACTACTTGGTCAAGAGCAGTGGCGGAGCCAGGAATTTGCTCCTGGGTATTCTTGTATTTTTTTGCAAAGAAATATAATTAGATCAGTAAATGTACAAAAAGATGGAAACATCAATGACCATACATCGATAATCATAGCAAAATATCATTGTGGCAATATATCTAACAATAAAAAAGATTACAAACATCAAAAGAAATTAATGTACAATGGCGAACTACTTCCAGGCATCTCTCTTCCTCTCCGGTTGCGGAGCTTCATCATGTGTACGCACAAGTGCTAGCTGCATTGCTCTCAACCTCAACCGAAAGAAAAGTTGGCGTGGATGTAGAAGTTATTTTCCTTGACTTTGAAGATTTGTCCCACAATTCAAATAGGCTAACATCCTCCTTAATCATCTACATCAAAATCAAAGAAACAAAGTAGAAATAAGTAGGAGTGGCAATGTGGCATGGAATGATGGCAAATGGACATTGGACAGACAATTTGAAGCAATCATTGAAAATGATCAAGGGAAGTAGTTCATTGTCCATCTAGCAATCATTTGTGTTCATTGTCGGTGTCAAAACCGGTGGATCTCGGGTAGGGGGTCCCGAACTGTCCGTCTAAGGTCGATGGTAACAGGAGACGGGGGACACAATGTTTTACCCAGGTTCGGGCCCTCTCTATGGAGGTAATACCCTATGTCCTGCTTGATTGATCTTGATGAATATGAGTATTACAAGAGTTGATCTACCACGAGATCGTAATGACTAAACCCTAAAAGTCTAGTCTGGCTATGATTGTGATTGTTTTTTGTCTATCTACGAACCTAGCCCTCCGGTTTATATAGACACAGGCGGGATCTAGGGTTACACAAGGTCGGTTACAGAGAAAGGAATCTTCATAGTTGGTCGCCAAGCTTGCCTTCCACGCCAAGGAGAGTCCAATCCGGACACGGGTGGAGTCTTCGGTCTTTGTATCCTTACGGCCCATCAGTCTGGCCCATATCCAATAGGTCGGACACCCGAGGACCCCCCTGTCCAGGACTCCCTTAGTAGCCCTGAACCAGGCTTCAATGACTATGTGTCTAGCGTGCAGATTGTCTTCGGCATTGCAAGGCGGGTTTTACTTTCCGAATACTCCAGGATAGTCTTAGGATGAAACGAAGGTGTCCAGATCTGCAACACAAGTACCACACACAACCGCAAAGAATATAATATTACTTTTCGCAAGATGACATCACATCTGTTCGGTCACTATATCGAACCGTTTTGTCCGCCGTTCCACGCTTCGAGATGCGGTTCCCATTGGCACGTCTTGTCAAAGTAGAGATCATGTCCCCTTATTGCGGGATTTCATCAATGCGGGTGTGGGTAACCCAACCGTGCCGTTTACACAGCCCTTGGGAGTAGGCGAGTTTTAGGGCGAGTGGGGAGGTGTTCGATATTCACTGCCTTTATAAGGGGATAAGGATTCACCCTTCTTCTTCCACGCCTTCTCTCGTCCTCTGCCCTTCCACTCTTGAGCTCCAGCGCCCAAGTTCTCATCTTCTTCCTACTCAAGCTAGCACACAACCATGTACGGATCCGGAGGTCAAGGCAAGTGGATGGTATCCTCCGTCAAGGAGAAGGACATTACTGAGCTTCGGGAGGCCGGGTACTTGGCGAAGGAAATCGCCCACCGTCTTCCAGCCCAGGGGCAAGTCGTCCCCACGCCGAAGCCCAACGAGAGGGTGGTATTCATCCCTCATTTCCTCCGCGGGCTAGGGTTTCCACTCCACCCTTTCGTCCGCGGGCTGATGTACTATTATGGGATAGACTTCCATGATCTATCCCCGAACTCTTTCCTCAACATCTCAGCATTCATCGTCGTGTGTGAGGCCTTCCTCCGCATTCAACCCCACTTCGGGCTGTGGCTCAAGGTCTTCAACGTGAAGCCGAAGGTGGTGGATGGCTAGCACGCGGAGTGCGGAGGCGCCATGGTGAGTAAGCTGACCAATGTATCCTGGTCGAAAGGCACTTTCGTGGAGACTATCAAGGAATGGCAGAAGCAATGGTTCTACATCACAGAACACCACGGCGCAAACTGGGCCGCAGCTGCCGAATTCAGCTCTGGCGCTCCAACGCGGCTCACCTCCTGGGTCGAGAAGAGCCCGAACTGGTGTTCGCCAAATGAGCTAATAGCGCTGGAGACGCGCGTTCAAAGCATGGTGGACAAAGATGTCAAACTCGTTGATGTAATCCAGGTGATGCTAGTTCGCTGGATTCTCCCATGCCAAAGCCGAAGCCACCCTCTATGGTACTTCAATCCGAAGAAGCACCATACCCTGAAGAGGCTCTCCGAGACTACTCACGAAGATGCCTGGAAGTTGCTCTTCAAGGGCAACGAGACACCGCCGGCCACAGATTCGGACCGCGGGCACGACATAAACCACCTCGCCAACGAGGTATGTCATTTTTAATGCATCCCCTACTTGCTTGTTTCAAGGATGGTGTCTAAGCTTTTATTATCATTGCTTCTTCAGGACTGGATGGAGAGGGCGAAGCAGATCCAGTGTCCGGCTCTGCTACCCGAGGAACCAGTCATCACGCGCCTAGCGAAGATGCTAGTACCGGTCCGTAGTGGCCCCCGTCGCAAGGGCACTTCAGATGTGACGTCCGAAGACAAGACCTGCTCCTTCGCCGCCAAAGACGACGACGCTGATGATGAGGAGGAAAGTGATTCTCCCCCTGATGGGGGGAGGAAGAAGACGGCGGCCTCCACAATTTTGGAGGCGGAGGCGCCCAAGAAGGGGAAAGGCACTATCGTGGGCAGATCCGCGTGGGACATCGACAACAGTCTGGAGCGACGCCCTCGGAACAAGCCCCTGGCCGCATCGTGAGTGCTAAGAACCCGTACACGTCCATTTATCCGGCTTTTGCACCTTATGGTGGTTTATATGGTTTAATCATGTTATTGTAGTCCGGCCCATGACAGCCCCGAACGATCCTCGTCAAGAGGTTCGCTGGATTCGAAGGCAATGGTCAGCGAGACACCACCGGCCGCTCACTCTTCCAAGGCCAAGGGAGATGACGAGGTACTATCCCAAAGGACTTTCCCAGGCCAGGGAGGGGTTCAGGAGGCCGTCGTGGCGGCGCCGAGAGGCAAGACCTCGGCTTCTGGACACATGGGGGAGCAGATCCCCATGGCGACTGGGGGCCTCGATCAGTTTGACCCCCAGCCGAATACGATTCCGGAGACCTACACAGCTCCAGAATCCGGCGAGCAACCTCCTTCAAAAGAAGGGGGTGTGCCTGTCCCACCGGTCACCTCTGTGCAACAAGAGGCACCGGATAATCTACTGGAAGCGCTACGAGGCACTTCCATTGTGGAAGAACACCGTATCCTTATGGGTACGGTGATTGAGAAGATTCAGTCCATCAAGAGCGGACTGACTGAAGCCTGTAGCGGCCTGCTGACAGGTTTTGAGGTAAGCGGCATTTAACCGATAAAATCCCCACATAGATAGTAGCCCCTGCGACACTGTCCGGTGTTCGGAAAGAAAAGCCGGGCATAGGATCAATTAAATTTTGCAGGAAACTAACCAAATTGTGTCCAATGTGAATAAGCAGGCGTCGTTGCTGGCCGCAACTTCTCACACTATCGAAGTCTCCAGACTAAAGCGGAAACTGGAGCGGGCCGAAGAAGAGCTCGGCCAGGCGAGGAAGCAGCTGGAAGACCAGCAAGGTATGCAATGGCTCTCTATATATTCGGAAGGAGTAAATGATGTATACTGACCATAGTGTCATTATGTGTGTAGGGGCTACGACCGAGGTCGAGGCCCTGAAAAAGGCCCTGGCCGAAGCCGAGGGGAAAGCTGTCAAGGAGCAGGCCGCTCGCAAGAAGTTGAAGGTCCCACTGAACGAGGTCTAGCAAGAGCTCCAGGACGTGGTGAGGAAGTACGAGACCCTGGAGGGCGATGTTTCGGCTCGAGAGACCGAACTCTCCAAGGCTCGTCAAAGCGCGGAAGCGGCCCGGGTTGAAACCCAAGGTGCCCTCCAGGAGATCCAAGAGGCCAGGAAGATCGCATCGGGTAAGGCGTTTAGTATGCAAAGCAAATATATGAAGAAGAAGTATTTCTTACTAACCCGGATTCGGAGTTCTCCAGCAGCCTTCGTAGATCTGTCGCGCAGTGTGTCCGACGCCGCGGAGTTCTTCCGAGCCGAAGAAGGGAGCTCCATGGAGAAATTGTTCTGGTCGCAGTATCTTGCGCCAGAGCATCCCGTGCCCTTCACCGATCAGCTGAAACAGCTGGTGGAGCTGCATACAGTGGCCGAACTAGCCATGAAGGATTTGATAATCCGGCTATGGCCAACTGAAGCTATGCCCGGCAGCTACTTTGGACTCGTGAAGCGGCTGGTGAACGCCTATCCTTGGCTGGACATCGTCAAGCGATCGACCTGTATTGAAGGTGCGCGCATGGCCTTCGCCCGTTTCAAGCTGTGGTGGGCGAAGATGGACGCCGTCGAGCTGACTAGGGGGCCGCCAGAGGGCAAGGAGCACCGCACACCCGAGCACTATTTTGCAGATGTCCTAGAGGGGTCTCGCATTGTAGCAACGCAGTGTGGGCAAGACATTATTTTTGAATGAATACATTCATGTTGTCTTTACCTTGTATGATGAAACAAAGTTGGTTCGTAATATAATGCTTGCTGTGTTTTATTTTTTTCCTCATGTGCGGCCGTGTTGTATGAAATCTGAGGTTTGGCCAGTCGTCGGCTTCTGCCCCCACGTAGGTAGTACGGAGGTGTTCGGGATGGAATCTAAACAATCTTGATCCAATTACATGGTCCTTGAAGGAGTTGTTTAGCGCAACGAACCAGGCAATCAGACTATGCGGCTTTAACGCCCTCGCTTAGCCATAGGAGTTTGACAATAAAACATAGGTGCAACCCCTAGTATCCAAACTAGAGTGCTATGAGCGTCTGATCGGGAAGTACCGATCCTTCACGTAACGCGGAAGAAATCTCCAATGATTTTCAACCTCCGAACAGCTGACCGGCTCTCGCCGCATCATGATAGTCAGTTTTCGGCTTTCTCTACTGAGGTGCTCCTTTGGATAAACCAAGGCACAATCGCAGTAGTTCTCCATTTACTACCTTAGCCGATATAGCGGAACGTAACGTAGAAAGTACAAGAGCCGGGCAACCCAACTATTGGCCAAAGACATGATTCAGAGCCAATGCATATAATGCTAAATTCAGGGTGCCGAACTATACTGTAAAAGTGTTTGGAGTTTTGTTGCCATCTTGTGGGGCGCTATGAAGCCCCTGGCGAATTGAAACGCACCCGAGTGTGCGAGTGTTATATGATAGAATTACCAGAAAGGAAAAGGCAAAAAATAAAGAAAAAGGAGGAACTAGTGGTAAGCTAGAGCCGTGAAAATTTGGGCCGCAAACTATTTCTATTATAATTTCATTGGTGCGTTAAAACGCATTTGTACAAGTAATGCAAGAAGCGGAAAGGCTATTTACTATGCCTTCACCAAGAGAGAGCTGCGTGTGGGTCCTGAAGATAGGTAAAGGGATCGTTAAAGAGACCACCTAAGAGTTCCCCAGTACGTCCATGCTTCTTGTTGTCTTGGTGTTCTTATCCTTCGAAAAGAATCAATGATCAAGCCGCCAGGAAAGACCTGTAAAAATGGAAAAACAAAAGAAAAAAGAGGGAAATAGTGAAAGTATGAGTGCTCGGGGCGGTCGAGCCGTATTGCGGATCACAAGCTGATTATGGCTCCATCCGGGTCCATGGTATTTTTAGTGCGTAATTATGTACGCGTGGTACGATGGCCGCCACTTGGTCATGATGGGGACGGAGGCCAAATTGCTAGTCGAGCTCCTGACGAGCCGAGATGTTCTTCTGCGGAACGGTTTGGACTCTCTTGACAGTGTCCGAGGGGTCGGCCGCCGAATTGAAGTTCTGCTTGACAAGGCCGCCCAGTACCTCTGCCGCTAAGGCAACGGTGTGCTCCTCAATGCGGAGGGAGCGTTCCGTATTTCCATTGATAGTTATGACGCCGTGCGGTCCGGGCATCTTAAGCTTGAGATAAGCGCAGTGTGGCACCGCATTGAATCGAGCAAATTCGGTTCGTCCGAGCAGTGCGTGGTAGCCGCTGCGAAAGGGGACGATATCGAAGATTAACTCCTCACTTCGGAAGTTGTCCGGAGACCTGAATACAACCTCTAGTGTGATTAAGCCCGTGCAGCGGGCCTCTACGCCCAGAATGACTCCTTTAAAGGTAGTCTTTGTGGGCTTGATCCGTGATGGGTTAATGCCCATTTTGCGCATGGTATCCTTATAGAGTAAGTTGAGGCTACTGCCACCGTCTATCAAGACTCGCGTCAGGTGGTACCCATCAATTATTGGGTCCAGGACCAGTGCGGCTGAACCGCCATGACGGATACTGGTCGGATGATCCTGGCGATCAAAAGTGACCGGGCATGACGACCATGGATTAAATTTTGGGGCGACTGGCTCTATCGCATAGACGTCCCTGAGCGCGCGCTTGCGCTCCCTCTTGGTGATATGGGTAGCGTATATCATGTTTACCGTTTTGACCTGAGGAGGGAACTTCTTCTGTCCCCCTGTGTTCAGCGGCCGGGGCTCCTCGTCGTCGTCTTCGCTTTGCGATCCCTTATCCTTGTTTTCGGCATTTAACTTGTCGGCCTGTTTAAAAACCCAACAATCTCTATTGGTATGATTGGGTGGTTTGTCTAGGGTGCCATGAATCTGGCACGGACGATCGAGTGTGCGGTCTAGGCTGGATGGGCCCGAATTGTTCTTTTTGAACAACTTCTTCCGCTGACCAGGCTTAGAGCCACTAAATCCGGCATTGACCGTCGTATCCTTGGTGTTGTCATTGTTATTTTGACGCTTGTACCTGTTGCGTCGAGACATGTCATTGCTATTTTTAGCTTCAGGGGTGCCGGCGTCGCTTGCACTGTTTTTGCTACGGGCCAGCCAACTATCCTCGCCCATGCAAAAGCGGGTCATGAGTGCCGTGAGGGCCGCCATGGACTTTGGCTTCACATGGCTGCGGTGGCGGGTGAGCCATTCATCGCGGATGCTGTGTTTAAAGGCCGCTAGGGCTTCGGCATCCGGACAGTCGATTATCTGGTTCTTTTTAGTTAGGAACCTGGTCCAGAATTTCCTGGCGGACTCTCCGGGCAGTTGAACTATATGGCTTAAGTCATCGGCATCCGGAGGTCGAACGTATGTACCTTGGAAGTTATCAAGGAAGGCTTCTTCCAAGTCCTCCCAGCTGTCGATAGAGTTTTCGGGCAGGCTGTTCAACCAGTGCCGTGCTGGTCCTTTGAGTTTTCACGGGAGGTATTTAATGGCATGAAGGTCATCGCTGCGGGCCATATGAATGTGGAGAATGAAGTCTTCGATCCATACCGCGGGGTCTGTGGTGCCATCATATGATTCTATATTCACGGGTTTGAACCCTTCTGGGAATTCATGTTCCATGACTTTGTCGGTGAAGCAATGAGGGTGTGCGGAGCCTCTATATCGGTTCGTATCGCGACGTAGCTCTGATGGGGTCCGTCTGCGGCTTTCAGCCTGCGCATGACTAGGTTTGTCACGTCCGAACAAGTAGCCGTCATCGCATGTCGGGGCATGTCCTCGCGATCCATAGATCGATCTGGTATGCCCTGCTTTATTGTTCAGGTCATGTCAAAGGTCATATGTATGACCGTGAGTTGATTTACTTCTGTCTTTGTGATGAGGCGGGGCGGGCTGGTGTTCGGCTTGAGTTGCCGCTTTGTCCCGGCCACGTGGGTGTCGGTCAGCCGCATTGCGCGATCGTGGTATGTGTTCCGGCGCCTCATCGTCGAATCGAGGTAGTAATTTGCGCTTCGGGTAGCTTTTGGCTGGACGCTTGAGGCCTGATACGTCTCCAATGTATCTATAATTGTTGATTGCTCCATGCTATATTATCTACTGTTTTGGACATTATTGGGCTTTATTATCCAGTTTTATATTATTTTTGGGACTAACCTATTAACCGGAGGACCAGCCCAGAATTGCTGTTTTTTTGCCTGTTTTAGGGTTTCGAAGACAAGGAATATCAAACGGAGTCCAAACGGAATGAAACCTTCGGAAACATAATTTTCTCATCAGATAAGACCCAAGAGACTTGGACCCTCCATCAAGAAAGCCACGAGGCGGTCACGAGGGTGGAGGGCGCGCCCCCTGCCTCGTGGGCCCCTCGAAGCTCCACCGACGTACTTCTTCCTCCTATATATATCCACATACCCCCAAACAATCAGATACGGAGCCAAAAACCTAATTCCACCGCCGCAACTTTCTGTATCCACGAGATCCCATCTTGGTGCCTGTTCCGGAGCTCCGCCGGAGGGGGCATCGATCATGGAGGGCTTCTACATCATCATCCAAGCCCCTCCGATGAAGTGTGAGTAGTTTACTTCAGACCTACGGGTCCATAGCTAGTAGCTAGATGGCTTCTTCTTTCTTTTTGGATCTCAATACAATGTTCTCCCCCTCTCTCGTGGAGATCTATTCGATGTAATCTTCTTTTTGCGGTGTGTTTGTTGAGACCGATGAATTGTGGGTTTATGATCAAGTCTATCTATGAATAATATTTGCATCTTCTCTGAATTCATTTATGTATGACTGGTTATCTTTGCAAGTCTCTTCGAATTATCAGTTTGGTTTGGCCTACTAGATTGGTTGTTCTTGCCATGGGAGAAGTGCTTAGCTTTGGGTTCGATCTTGCGGTGTCCTTTTCCAGTGACAGAAGGGGCAGCAAGGCATGTATTGTATCGTTGCCATCGAGGATAACAAGATGGTTCTTTTATCATATTGCATGAAACTATCCCTCTACATCATGTCATCTTGCTTAAGGCGTTACTCTATTTTTAACTTAACACTCTAGATGCATGCTGGATAGCGGTCGATGAGTGGAGTAATAGTAGTAGATGCAGAATCATTTCGGTCTACTTGTCTTGGACGTGATGCCTATATACATGATCATACCTAGATATTCTCATAACTATGCTCAATTCTGTCAATTGCTCAACAGTAATTTGTTCACCCACCATAGAATACTTATGCTCTTGGGAGAAGCCACTAGTGAAACCTATGGCCCCCGGGTCTCTTTCTCATCATATTAATCTCCATCACTTTATTATTGCTTTGCTTTTACTTTTTACTTTGCATGTCTATACCAAAATACCAAATATTATTTATCATCTCTATCAGATCTCACTTTCGTAAGTGACCGTGAAGGGATTGACAACCCCTAAGCGCGTTGGTTGCGTTGAGCTATTGTTTTTGTGTAGGTACGAGAGACTCGAGCATAGCCTCCTACTGGATTGATACCTTGGTTCTCAAAAACTGAGGGAAATACTTACGCTACTTTGCTGCATCATCCCTTCCTCTTCGGGGAAATCCAACGCAATGCTCAAGAGGTAGCAAGAAGAATTTCTGGCGCCGTTGCCGGGGAGTCTGTGCAAAAGTCAACATACCAAGTACCCATCACAATCCCTATCTCACGCATTACATTATTTGCCATTTGCCTCTCGTTTTCCTCTCCCCCAATTCACCCTTGCCGTTTTATTCGCCCTCTCTCTCTATCCTCTCTCTCTATTTGCCTCTTTTTGCCCTTTTGCTTTTTGTTTGCTTGTGTGTTAGTTTGCTTGTTTGTCGCGATGGCTCAAGATAATACTAAATTGTGTGACTTCACCAATACCAACAATAATGATTTCCTTAGCACTCCAATTGCTCCCCTTACCGATGCTGAATCTTGTGAAATTAATACTGTTTTGCTGAATCTTGTCATGAAAGATCCGTTCTCCGGCCTTCCTAGTGAAGATGCCGCTACCCATCTTAATAGCTTCGTTGATTTGTGTGACATGAAAAAGAAGAAAGATGTCGATAATGATATTGTTAAATTGAAGCTATTTCCTTTTTCGCTTAAGAGATTGTGCTAAAGCTTGGTTTTCATATTTGCCTAAAAATAGTATTGATTCATGGAACAAGTGCAAAGATGCTTTTATCTCTAAGTATTTTCCTCCCGCTAAGATCATCTCTCTTAGAAACGATATTATGAATTTTAATCAACTTGATAAGGAACATGTTGCACAAGCTTGGGAGAGAATGAAATTAATGATACGTAATTGCCCTACTCATGGTTTGAATTTGCGGATGATTATACAAAATTTTTATGCCGGATTGAATTTTGCTTCTAGAAATCTTTTAGATTCGGCCACGGGAGGCACTTTTATGGAAATCACTTTAGGAGAAGCTACTAAACTCCTAGACAATATTATGATTAATTATTCTCAATGGCATACTGAAAGATCTACTAAAAAGGTGCATGCGATAGAAGAAATTAATGTTTTGAGTGGAAAGACGGATGAACTTATGAAATTATTTGCTAATAAGAGTGTTTCTTCTGATCCTAACGATATTCCCTTGTCTACTTTAATTGAGAATAATAATGAATCTATGGATGTGAATTTTGTTGGTAGGAACAATTTTGGTAACAATGCCTATAGAGGAAATTTCAATCCTAGGCCTTATCCTAGTAATCCCTCTAATAATTATGGTAATTCCTACAACAATTCTTATGGAAATTATAATAAGATGCCCTCTAATTTTGAATCTAATATTAAATAATTTATTTCTTTGCAAAAGAATTTTAATGTTATGATTGAAGAAAAATTGCTTAAGATTGATGATTTGGCTAGGAACATTGATAGAATTGCTCTTGATGTTGATTCTTTGAAACTTAGATCTATTCCACCTAAGCATGATATCAATGAGTCTCTCAAAGCCATGAGAATTTCCATTGACGAGTGCAAAGAAAGAACCGCTAGGATGCGTGCTAAGAAAGATGCCTTTATAAAAGCGTGTTCTTCTAATTCCTATGAAAATAATGATGAAGATATAAAAGTTATTGATGTGTCCCCTATTAAATCTTTGTTTTGCAATATGAATCTTGATAATGATGGGACTGAATATGATCCACCTTTACCTAGAAGGCGTTCTAAGAATTCAGAATTTGTTGATCTTGATGCTAAATTTGATAAAAGTAGGATTGAAGAAATTAAAACCCTAGATGTTGCTAAACCCACTATTATGGATTTCAAGGAATTTAATTATGAAAATTTCTCTTTAATTGATTGGATTTCCTTGTTGCAATCCATGCTAAAATCTCAACACGCTTATAGTCAAAAATAAAGCGTTTACTAAACATATCGTTGATGCCTTGATGCAATCTTATGAAGAAAAACTTGAATTGGAAGTTTCTATCTCTAGACAACTTTATGATGAGTGGGAACCTACTATTAAAATTAAAAATTAAAAATTATGAGTTTTATGATTTGTGTGATTTGGGTGCTAGTGTCTCTACTATTCCCAAAACTTTGTGTGATTTGCTAGATTTCCGTGATTTTGATGATTGCTCTCTAGACTTGCATCTTGCGGATTCCACTATTAAGAAACCTATGGGAAGAATTAATGATGTTCTTATTGTTGCAAATAGGAATTATGTGCCCGTAGATTTTATCGTTCTTGATATAGATTGCAATCCTTCTTGCCCTATTATTCTCGGTAGACCTTTCCTTAGAACGGTTGGTGCAATTATTGATATGAAGGAAGGGAATATTAGATTCCAATTTCCATTAAAAAAGGGCATGGAACACTTCCCTATAAAAAAATAAAATTACCATATGAATCTATCGTGAGAGCCACTTATGGATTGCCTACCAAAGAGGGCAATACCTAGATCTATTCTTGCTTGTTATGCATAGCTAGGGGCGTTAAACGATAGCGCTTGTTGGGAGGCAACCCAATTTTATTTTTATTCCTTGCTTTTTGATCCTGTTTAGTAATAAAAAAATTATTTAGCCTCTGTTTTGGTTGTGTTTTTTGTGTTTAATTAGTGTTTGTGCCAAGTAGAACCGTTGGGAAGACTTGGGGAAAGTCTTGTTGAACTTGCTGTAAAAAACAGAAACTTTAGCGCTCACAAGAACTGCTGTAATTTTTATTTGAATAGTGATATTTTGTTAATTCTTTTTGCAGATGATTAATAGATAAATTCCTCACGTCCAGAAATTTATTTTAGAATTTTTGGGGCTCCAGATCTTGAGCTAGCTACAGATTACTACAGACTGTTCTGTTTTTGACAGATTCTGTTTTTCGTGTGTTGTTTGCTTATTTTGATGAATCTATGGCTAGTAAAATAGTTTATAATCCATAGAGAAGTTGGAATACAGTATGTATAACACCCATATAAATAAATAATGAGTTCATTACAGTACCTTGAAGTGGTCTTTGGTTTTCTTTTGCTAACGGAGCTCACGAGTTTTCTACTTTAAGTTTTGTGTTGTGAAGTTTTCAAGTTTTGGGTAAAGATTAACGGATTATGGAACAAGGAGTGGCAAGAGACTAAGCTTGGGGATGCCCATGGCACCCCCAAGATAACCGAAGGACACCTAAAAGCCATAGCTTGGGGATGCCCCGGAAGGCATCCCCTCTTTTTCGTCTACTTCTATCGGTAACTTTACTTGGAGCTATATTTTTATTCACCACATGATATGTGTTTTGCTTGGAGCGTCTTTTATGATTTGAGTCTTTGCTTATTAGTTTACCACAATCATCCTTTCTGTACAAACCTTTTGAGAGAGCCATACATAATTTAGAATTTGATAGAATACTCTATATGCTTCACTTATATCTTTTGAGTTATATAATTTTGCTCTAGTGCTTCACTTATATCTTTTAGAGCACGGTGGTGGATTTGTTTTATAGAAACTATTGATATCTCATGCTTCACTTAGATTATTTTTGAGAGTCTTAATAGCATGGTAATTTGCTTAATAATAATATGCTTGGTATTCAAGATTTGTAAAACTTTCTTTTGAGTGCGTTGAATACTAAGAAAAAATTGATGCTTGATAATATTTTTGAGATATGAGGATGGTGATATTAGAGTCATGCTAGTCGAGTAGTTGTGAATTTGAGAAATGCTTGTGTTAAAGTTTGTGATTCCCGTAGCATGCACGTATGGTGAACTGTTATGTGATGAAGTCGGAGCTTGATTTATTTATTGATTGTCTTCCTTGTGAGTGGCGGTCGGGGACGAGCGATGGTCTTTTCCTACCAATCTATCCCCCTAGGAGCATGCTGTAATACTTTGCTTTGATAACTTCTAGATTTTTGCAATAAGTATATGAGTTCTTTATGACTAATGTTGAGTCCATGGATTATACGCACTCTCACCCTTCCACCTTTGCTAGCCTCTCTAATACCGCGCACTTTTCGCCGGTATCATACACCCACCAAATACCTTCCTCAAAACAGCCACCATACCTACCTATCATGGCATTTCCATAGCCATTCCGAGATATATTGCCATGCAACTTTCCACCATTCCATTCATTATGACACGCTCCATCATTGTCATATTGCTAGCATGATCATGAAGTTGACATCGTATTTGTGGCAAAGCCACCGTTCATAATTCTTTCATACATGTCACTCTTGATTCATTGCATATCCCGGTACACCGCCGGAGGCATTCATATAGAGTCATATTTTGTTCTAAGTATCGAGTTGTAATTGTTGAGTTGTAAGAAAAATAAAAGTGTGATGATCATCATTTTTAGAGCATTGTCCCAAGTGAGGAAAGGATGATGGAGATTATGATTCCCCCACAAGTCGGGATGAGACTCCGGACGAAAAATAAAAAAAATGAGGCCATAAAAAAAGAGAAGGCCCAAACAAAAAATGAGAGAAAAAGAGAGAAGGGACAATGTTACTATCCTTTTACCACACTTGTGCTTCAAAGTAGCACCATGATCTTCATGATAGAGAGTCTCTCATTATGTCACTTTCATATACTAGTGGGAATTTTTCATTATAAAACTTGGCTTGTATATTCCAATGATGGGCTTCCTCAAAATGCCCTAGGTCTTCGTGAACAAGCGAGTTGGATGCACACCCACTTAGTTTCTTTTGAGCTTTCATATACTTATAGCTCTAGTGCATCCGTTGCATGGGAATCCCTACTCACTCACATTGATATCTACTGATGGGCATCTCCATAGCCCGTTGATACGCCTAGTTGATGTGAGACTATCTTCTCCCTTTTTGTCTTCTCCACAACCACCATTCTATTCCACATATAGTGCTATATCCATGGCTCACGCTCATGTATTGCGTGAAGATCGAAAAAGTTTTGAAAATGTCAAAAGTATGAAACAATTGCTTGGCTTGTCATCGGGGTTGTGCATGATTTAAATACTTTGTGTGGTGAAGATAGAGCATAGCCAGACTATATGATTTTGTAGGGATAGCTTTCTTTGGCCATGTTATTTTGAGAAGACATAATTGCTTTGTTAGTATGCTTGAAGTATTCTTATTTTTATGTCAACATGAACTTTTGTCTTGAATCTTTTGAATCTGAATATTCATACCACAATTAAGAAGATTTACATTGAAATTATGCCAAGTAGCACTCCACATCAAAAATTCTGTTTTTATCATTTACCTACTCGAGGACAAGCAGGAATTAAGCTTGGGGATGCTTGATACGTCTCCAACGTATCTATAATTTTTGATTGCTCCATGCTATATTATCTACTGTTTTGGATATTATTGGGCTTTATTATCCACTTCTATATTATTTTTGGGACTAAGCTATTAATCGGAGGCCCAACCCAGAATTGCTGTTTTTTGCCTGTTTTAGGGTTTCGAAGAAAAGGAATATCAAACGGAGTCCAAACGGAATGAAACCTTCGGTAACATGATTTTCTCATCAGATAAGATCCACGAGACTTGGACCCTCCGTCAAGAAAGCCACGAGGCGGTCACGAGGGTGGAGGGCGCGTCCCCCCTAGGGCGCGCCCCCTGCCTCGTGGGCCCCTCGAAGCTCCACCGACATACTTCTTCCTCCTATATATATCCATGTACCCCCAAACGATTAGATACGGAGCCAAAAACCTAATTCCACCGCCGCAACTTTCTGTATCCACGAGATCCCTTCTTGGGGCCTGTTCCGGAGCTCCGCCGGAGGGGGCATCGATCACGGAGGGCTTCTACATCATCATCCAAGCCCCTCCGATGAAGTGTCAGTAGTTTACTTCAGACCTACGGGTCCATAGCTAGTATCTAGATGGCTTCTTCTCTCTTTTTGTATCTCAATACAATGTTCTCCCCCTCTCTCGTGGAGATCTATTTGATGTAATCTTCTTTTTGCGGTGTGTTTGTTGAGGCCGATGAATTGTGGGTTTATGATCAAGTCTATCTATGAATAATATTTGAATCTTCTCTGAATTCTTTTATGTATGATTGGTTATCTTTGCAAGTCTCTTCGAATTATCAGTTTGGTTTGGCTTACTAGATTGGTTGTTCTTGCCATGGGAGAAGTGCTTAGCTTAGGGTTCGATCTTGCGGTGTCCTTTCCCAGTGACAGAAGGGGAAGCAAGGCACGTATTGTATCGTTGCCATCGAGGATAACAAGATGGGTTTTTTTATCATATTGCATGAAACTATCCCTCTACATCATGTCATCTTGCTTAAGGCGTTACTCTATTTTTAACTTAATACTCTGGATGCATGCTGGATAGCGGTCGATGAGTGGAGTAATAGTAGTAGATGCAAAATCGTTTCGGTCTACTTGTCTCAGACGTGATGCCTATATACATGATCATACCAAGATATTCTCATAGCTATGCTCAATTCTGTCAATTGCTCAACAGTAATTTGTTCACCCACCATAGAATTCTTATGCTCTTGAGAGAAGCCACTAGTGAAACCTATGGCCCCTGGGTCTCTTTCTCATCATATTAATTTCCATCACTTTATTATTTCTTTGCTTTTACTTTTTACTTTGCATCTCTATACCAAAAATACCAAAATATTATTTATCATCTCTATTAGATCTCACTTTCGTAAGTGACCGTGAAGGGATTGTGGAACACCGATGATGCGGCTATATCTCCCACGTGTCGGAGCACGACTTAGAGGCATAACCGCATTGTAGGCATGTCGCAAGAGGGGTAATCTTTACACATCCCATGTACTGAATAAGAAAGAGATACAGAGTTGGCTTACAATCGCCACTTCACACAATACATGAATAAAGCATTACATCACCCAGAATACAATCAAGGTCCGACTTAACGGAACCAAAATAAAAGAAGACTACCCCTAATGCTACAGATCCCCGATCGCCCCGACTGGGCTCCACTACTGATCAACTAGAAATGAAACAACACAACGACACGATCTTCCTCGAGCTACTCCTTAAGCTCGGTTGCGTCACCTGCACTGGTAGCAATGGCACCTGCAACTGGTTTTGGAAGTAATCTGTGAGTAACGGGGACTCAGCAATCTCACACTCTCACGATCAAGACTATTTAAGCTTATGGGTAGGGAAAAGGTATGAGGTGGAGCTGCAACAAGCACTAGCATATATGGTGGCTAACTTACGCAAAACAGAGCGAGAAGAGAAGGCAAAGCACGTTCGAGAATCTATGATCAAGAAGTGATCCAAGACTACTTACATTCAAGCATAACTCCAACACCATGTTCACTTCCCGGACTCCGCCGGAAAGAGACCATCACGGCTACACACGCGGTTGATGCATTTTAATTAAGTTAAGTGTCAAGTTCTCTACAACCAGATATTAACAAATTCCCATCTGCCCATAACCGCAGGCATGGCTTTCGAAAGTTCAAAACCCTGCAGGGGTGTCCCAACTTAGCCCATCACAAGCTCTCACGGTCAACGAAGGATATGCCTTCTCCCAAGAAGACCCGATCAGGCTCGGAGTCCCGGTTACAAGACATTTCGACAATGGTAAAACAAGACCAGCAAAGCCACCCGATGTGCCGAAAAATCCCGATAGGACTCGCACGTACCTCGTTCTCAGGGCAACACCGGATGAGACTAGCTACGAGTAAAACCAACCCTCAAGTTTCCCCGAGGTGGCCCCGCAGGCAGCTCAGTTCGGACCAACACTTAGAGGAGCACTGGCCCCAGGGGGGGGGGGTTAAAATAAAGATGACCCTCGGGCTCCGAAAACCCAAGGGATAAGGCTAGGTTGTTAGTGCAAACGGTAAAACCAAGGTTGGGCCTTGCTAGAGGAGTTTTATTCAAGGCGAACTGTCAAGGGGTTCCCATTATAACCCGACCGCGTAAGGAATGCAAAATCAAGGAACATAACACCGGTATGACGGAAACTAGGGCGGCAAGAGTGGAACAAAACACCAGGCATAAGGCCGAGCCTTCCACCCTTTACCAAGTATATAGATGCATTAATTAAAATAAGAGATATTGTGATATCCCAACAAATATCCATGTTCCAACATGGAACAAACTCCAATCTTCACCTGCAACTAACAACGCTATAAGAGGGGCTGAGCAAAGCGGTAACATAGCCAAACAACGGGTTGCTAGGACAAGGTGGGTTAGAGGTTTGACATGGCAATATGGGAGGCATGATAAGCAAGTGGTAGGTATCATAGCATAGGCATAGAAAAAGAGCGAGCAACTAGCAAGCAAAGATAGAAGTGATTTCGAGGGTATGGTCATCTTGCGTGCAAAGTTCTCCGAGTTGATGTAAGCTTGATCCTCATAAGCGCACTCAACGGGTTCCTCGAACACGAACTCATCTCCCGGCTCTACCCAAGACAAGAACACAAGCAAAGGGAACAACAATCAACCACGATGCAATGCGCAAGCAACATGATGCAAAACATGGCATGGTATGCAGGATGTGATATGCAATGCATATGTGTGCTTCGGAAGGGAAAGATTGAACCAGGCCTCAACTTGGCAAACCAAGCGTGCTGCTGGAAAGATGAGTTGATTTTGGTCGAAATCGATATAAAGATCACCGGAATCGGATGCACGGTTTGCAAATGGCAAGCAAAACAATAATGGCACAAATCGGAGATTAACAGCATGATGCCATCTAGAATGCAACAAGAAACTAAGCTACTGCACTCCAACATAGCAACAGAGCACATGGCAGTGATATACTCAAGATTCTTGACAAAAGATGAACACTGAGCTACAGCTAAATCACACAATAGCAGGTTCAAACAAGCATGGCAAAAGTGCAAAAGATAACAACATCTCAGACTTAGTGAAAATAACAACATGTCAGGGATTAACATCAGGAAGCAATGTTTAGAGTAAGATAACAACATGATACAGGAACATATCATGGAAAAGCAAGGCATGGCATTAAACTACACAAAGCATATAACAAAAGTCCCTTACTGACTATAAGCCAAAAAGGACCAGAAGATACAATGGCAACCATGTAAACAAAGCAAGTTTCGTTAACAGATTCAGACTTAGCAGAAAACTGGAACATGGCAAAACAGATTTACGTAGGCATTATTGCGAGCTTGATGCACTCACCACAAGGCATTGCATGACAAGCTAAGCATACACCCATCAAGAAGACATGATCAATAAGCTAACCATGGCAAGAACACTCTCATAGCATGCATGGATCAACTACAATAACCTCGGCAAAATTGATTAACACGTAAACAATCTGCCAGGAATATTTTATAGCAAAAGTAGAGCAAGATTGAGTCATGCTAGGGTACTCCATAATTGCAAACAAAGACATGGATGGAAACAGCATAACAATATCTCAAAATCATCCTTACTGAACATGCTCAAAAGAGGCATGGGTCACTCTGTAGCAACAAGAATACATGGCATAAAAATAACATCAGGGAAAATGACTTAGAAGAATTCTAACTCCCTGAAATCAGCAACATCACGAGAGCTACTTTGCATGCTTGTGCTAGTCACCATAAAGATCCCAAAAATACATGGCATACACCCCTGTAAAGATGTCATGGCATAGCCCAAAACACATGTAGGGCTCAAGGTCATAGGGGGCACACATTAAACATGGCAAAAATGGCAAATGACCAATATATGTTAAGGATCTGAAACTAACATTACATAGCACTCTTGCAACAGCATTTAGGGCATCAAGATGAACTCAAATGAACATGGTGCAATGGAATGTAATGAAGTACACATCGAGACGAACAATTTGATATGCTACACGCCCAAAACGGAGCCACGGATGCAAAGTTATGATACTATGAATATGGCATGAAAATATGCAGATCTGGAGACTTAGTCGAAATTATAACCCTCCGAGAAGTCAACAGGATGGAGCAGTGCGGGACGACGAGATCCGGGACGGAGGGCGCCATTTGGTTGGCCGAACTGGTGGATCTGGTCCATCTCCGTCTCCGGCGAGGTGTGGAACTCCGGTGAGGGCGAGCTCCGGCGAGCTTGAACGCTAGCGAGGAGCGGCGCGGATTCGGCGGGAGGTTGGCCGGCGATGGGCGGAGCATGGCGCGGCGGCTCACGGCGGCGATGGAGGCGGCGATGCGCAGGTGACGATGGAGGCGGCGGCGCGGCGATGATCCGGCAGGCGCGGCGGTGGCCGGCGATGGCGAAGGACGGCGAGCAGCGGCCGGCGGCGAAGGACGGCGGCGGGGCGCGCGGAGAGGCGACGGGCGGGCGGCGGCGGCGTGCGGGCCTCGGCGGCAGAGATCCGGGCCTGGGCGGGTCTCGGATGGGCTCGGCGGGCCGCGAGGAGAGAGAGAGAGGGCTGGCGGGGTGAGGTGGTGAAGTGGGATTGGAGGAGGGGGCGAAGGCGCTGACGTGGCATCTCCTGATTGGACGGAGTGAGGTGGCGGCGGGATTTCGTCCGGCGGGCGCGGACATGTCCGGCGGCGGAGTGGGAAGTAGCTAGGGTTTCATCTGCGTGGAAATTTTGGAGGAGAGCACATATTTATAGGTAGAGGGAGCTAGGAGAGTCCAAATGAGGTGCGGTTTTCGACCACGCGATCGTGATCGAACGACCGAGAGGACAGAGGGGGTTTGGATGGGTTTTGGGCCACTTTGGAGAGGTGTTGGGCCGCAACACACACGAGGCCTTTACGATTCCTCGGTTAACCATTGGAGTATCAAACGAAGTCCAAATGGCACGAAACTTGACAGGCGGTCTACCGGTAGTATACCAAGGCCGTTTGGCAAATCTCGGTCCACTCTGAGAACGTTTAACACACGCACATGAAAATAGGCAAAAGAGGACGCCGGAGGGCATATGAACGCCGGATTGCAAAACGGACAACGGGGAAAATGCTCGGATGCATGAGACGAACATGTATGCATATGCGATGCACATGATGACATGATAAGAAATGCATGACACACAAACAAATGACAAGGAAACAACAGCGAATAACTGGAAGACACCTGGAGCTACGGTCTCGGGGTGTTACAGCACTCCACCACTACGAGAGGATCTCGTCCTGAGATCTAGAATGGCACCAGAGGGAAAAGGAAGAGGAAGAGAAGAGGTAAAACTAAGTTGCTTCTTTGACAAACGAGTGAAACCAAAGAACCTTGCGAGGTTGAGCAAATTGAATGAAAGAAAGCAACGGAGATGAACGAAGTTGAAAGCACTCCGTTAGGAAAAAGGAACAAGGAAGAACAAATTCGGGCAGCACTCCGGTTAAAAAGTGATAATCAACTAGATAACATTAAAAGAACTAGAAGAGATGACACAACACTCCGGTTGAGAAGGGAGGTAAAACTTGGCAAAATGGGAAGAACTTGATAAGAGGGCACGACACCCCGGTTAAACGGATAAGCAAGGAAAGGAACATGATCTTTTGACAAAAATGGGATGATGGGTGGAGAGAGCAACATCACAATGCCTCCGGAAGAAAGAAATAGAAGATAGATAATTGAAAAAAAAGAATGGAGAAGAAAATGCCAGCTTTTGCCACAAAAGAGATTGAAAAGGCATCCTTTGGAGAAGGGTCGAACGGAGTTGTTGGAAAAAAACCAGCAACGAAAAAGAGTAAGCTTGTTGTGGGCTTATGGAAAACATCTCAAAACTGAGGTGAAATTCTGCCACTGACGGAAAACAATGGATTGGATTGATATCAACAAGGAAACGAGAAACTTATTTCACCTGGAGGATAAATGAAGAACTTGGGTCATTTATAAGCACCATGGATAGCAACAATCCTTAGGGAAGGCTTTAGGTGAAATGTAACCCAAGATAACTCCAATGACGAGATTGATGGATTTAAAATATCTCATTCTTGATAACTTGTGAATCATGAAACATGAACTCAAATTATCAAGAATGACATAATACCACCTCCAATGATACGGTAGAAAGAATTGCACTCCGGATTGCAAGATGGAGAATGCTTGAGCTCATCTGAAAAGAATCTTGATGAACACTTTGAGAAGGAATTTAAGTCCTTGATGAACCAACATGTAGAGCCTACATGAAGAAACTCCGGTAACAAAAGGATAACGAATAGAAAGAGAAGTTGAAAACACAAGGTGAAACCTTGTAATGATTTTAGATGGATCTCCGTGATAAAGAATTAATCGCTTGAAAGAAAACAAGAATAAGAATTACATTATGCTTATCCTTCACCAATTTAAATTGATGACAAGCAACGGACTTGGCATACTACTTATTCTCGTAGAAAGGATTTAGATAGATATAGCACAAACTTGGGAAAATCTTTAATGAACCAACAGTAGGATTGAAACAACGAATGAATTGATATGATAACGAAGGAAGAGAAATCTTGATTGAACCACCGTAAGAATTGACAATGAAAGTGGCAAAAGCACAATTCACCAGGAAGAATTGAAAAATGAACGAAGATACTTAAGAGAATCAAGATGCAAGAGAACGAAGAGATTGCGGGATGATTAGAGAATACTTGAGCGAAGCACTGGTAAGATTTGGAGAACGAGAGCTGAAAGCTGAGAATGAATAAACCCGAAAAGATGGCCTTCGAAGAATCAAACTGAAACGACTCTTGAATTGCTCTGGATGGGTGAAAAAAATTCTCACAATCGAAAAAAATTATGAGAGGATGGCATAAGGCTAGCACCATGAATCTTGAAGAGAATGGAGCAAGATTGAGAGAAAAATCTTCTACGGTCTTCAAATCCGATAATGACGACGAGAAAACACCACCATGAATTGTTGAGATACCCAGGGATGACGAATAGAAAGGTTGACCCAACGGTGAACAGAATTTGTCAGATCTTGGAGAAATACATATGACTGATGATAATTCATTCTTACGTCAACTTGGAAAAATAATTTGAGAGTAACTCCGGGAAGATTAGAAGAGTTAGGTAAGATCCTGGGAGAAGACCTGTGGGTTAGGGCCCACTCGAAGGAAAACACCATTGAACGATTTAAAAGAGAGATTGCACCGGTTGCATTAAATGGCTTGAATGAGATAACAACCTCGAAATAGGTTGAACATATCTTGAATGAAAAGGCGAGCCTTCTGAGATATCTTCAGCACTCTTGAACCAATGAATAGCGAGAGGAATGATTATGAGGTGCACCGGCATAAGAAAAGCATTGGGAAAAATGAAAGGACTATGCTCAATACCAAAGCTTGAATTGAATCCACCGGAGAAGAAAAGAACGAAGAATGGTGAACTTGAAGCTACGTTAGTATCTTCCTGATAATCACCAGATAAGAACATTGAAAGAAAAGAATGAAGAGACTTCCCATCCATAAGATGGATACTTGATAAAAAAATCCGAGTCCTTGAAGAAACAAGGGTGGGAGGGCGGGAAAACAAAGGAAACTTGGGACGGATGAAACAAACAACGTTGGGAAAAACTGAGAGGTGATCTTGCGAATACTGAAAATGATTGGATCCACTTGGAGAGAAAAACATGCCGGTTGAAAAGGATTGACATGGCAATCTTGATTATCATGAAGGATTAGTATTCACATAGAAATATGAGAACACCACTTAGGAAAGGTTTGGAATCAACACTTGACTTCGAAGCAGCTCGAATACCACAACTGAAAACAAAACAAAGGATTGGCTTGCAGCATAAGCCAGAACAAACATATGATAGATATTTCGTCCGAGGTTTTCGTGGTGGGGCCCACACGGGCTCGATCATACATCACCATCATGTACAAGGCAGTGCACATGACATACGAAGCATCCGCAAGTCAGCATAGCCAAGGACTCTTTAAGACACAAGAGACCACTGTAAAATCAACCGTGGATAGGCGGACCACTAGACGTCGAACCCCAATCTCATATCATACATCTGTCGGAAATATATCCTATGAGGTACTTGAATTCCCACTTATAAACTCCCGAAACTTTCTGGTTATGCAATCAGGTGTTGGGGATACAGGGGAAGCATAATATCTCACCCAAACTAACAATACCTACATCCAGCGGTATCCATCCTTCAACACATAACCAAGAAATCTTCGAAAATCATTTACCTCAACCTTCAAAAAGCATCCATTATACGAGTTATGGCAATACTCCCGAACTCCCTCCCCGGTACTGGGTGGTGTCGCGGTTATCTCACCAACAACTGCATAAAAGAGATTTTCGATGTCGGCGAAACTCAGGTATTCCAGAACTGCAACGATAAAATTGTGACGACAACACCTCGGAGCTCAACTCCCCGGGACACTGCCACAACCCCTAAATGTCAGGAGGCACCAAGAACAATGTTCTCGTCACAAAACCATCGTAACGATTCCAAGATAACCGCGTGATCCTAATTTTTTTAGTGAAATTTGAGAAGAGAAGAGTCAAAACTCTAAAGTCATGATGCCTCACTAGAGCGACGAAGGGACTCAGGAGTAAAAAGAATCCTACTCTCCGATATATATAGATCCTAAAAGACTCAAAACATTTTTCTAGACTCAACAACGCCAATGATTCGATCAAGTAGGGGGCTCCTAAGTCGGGGAAGGCTCTGATACCAACTTGTAACACCCACGATGCGACTATATCTCCCACGTGTCGGAGCACGACTTAGAGGCATAACCGCATTGTAGGCATGTCGCAAGAGGGGTAATCTTTACACATCCCATGTACTGAATAAGAAAGAGATACAGAGTTGGCTTACAATCGCCACTTCACACAATACATGAATAAAGCATTACATCACCCAGAATACAATCAAGGTCCGACTTAACAGAACCAAAATAAAAGAAGACTACCCCTAATGCTACAGATCCCCGATCGCGCCGACTGGGCTCCACTACTGATCAACTAGAAACGAAACAACACAACGACACGATCTTCCTCGAGCTACTCCTTAAGCTCGGTTGCGTCACCTGCACTGGTAGCAACGGCACCTACAACTGGTTTTGGAAGTAATCTGTGAGTCACGGGGACTCAGCAATCTCACACCCTCGCGATCAAGACTATTTAAGCTTATGGGTAGGGAAAAGGTATGAGGTGGAGCTGCAGCAAGCACTAGCATATATGGTGGCTAACTTACGCAAAAGAGAGCGAGAAGAGAAGGCAAAGCACGTTCGAGAATCTATGATTAAGAAGTGATCCAAGACTACTTACATTCAAGCATAACTCCAACACCGTGTTCACTTCCCGGACTCTGCCGGAAAGAGACCATCACGGCTACACACGGGGTTGATGCATTTTAATTAAGTTAAGTGTCAAGTTCTCTACAACCAGACATTAACAAATTCCCATCTGCCCATAACCGTGGGCACGACTTTCGAAATTTCAAAACCCTGCAGGGGTGTCCCAACTTAGCCCATCACAAGCTCTCACGGTCAACGAAGGATATTCCTTCTCCCACGAAGACCCAATTAGGCTCGGAATCCCGGTTACAAGACATTTCGACAATGGTAAAACAAGACCAGCAAAGCCACCCGATGTGCCGACAAATCCCGTTAGGATTCGCACGTACCTCGTTCTCAGGGCAACACCGGATGAGACTAGCTACGAGTAAAACCAACCCTCAAGTTTCCTCCAGGTGGCCCCACGGGCAGCTCGGTTCGGACTAACTCTCAGAGGAGCACTGGCCGGGGGGGGGGGGTTAAAATTAAGATGACCCTCGGGGTCCGGAAACCCAAGGGAAAAGGCTAGGTTGTTAGTGCAATTGGTAAAACCAAGGTTGGGCCTTGCTGGAGGAGTTTTATTCAAGGCAAACTATCAAGGGGTTCCCATTATAACCCGACCGCGTAAGGAACGCAAAATCAAGGAACATAACACCGGTATGACGGAAACTAGGGCGGCAAGAGTGGAACAAAACACCAGGCATAAGGCCGAGCCTTCCACCCTTTACCAAGTATATAGATGCATTAATTAAAATAAGATATATTGTGATATCCCAACAAATATCCATGTTCCAACATGGAACAAACTCCAATCTTCACCTGCAACTAACAACGCTATAAGAGGGGCTGAGCAAAGCGGTAACATAGCCAAACAACGGTTTGCTAGGACAAGGTGGTTTAGAGGTTTGACATGGCAATATGGGAGGCATGATAAGCAAGTGGTACATATCGTAGCATAGGCATAGCAAAAGAGCGGGCAACTAGCAAGCAAAGATAGAAGTGATTTCGAGGGTATGGTCATCTTGCCTGCAAAATTCTCTGAGTTGACGTAAGCTTGATCCTCATAAGCGTACTCAACGGGTTCCTCGAACACAAACTCATCTCCCTGCTCTACCCAAGACAAGAACACAAGCAAAGGGAACAACAATCAACCACGGTGCAATGCGCAAGCAACATGATGCAAAACATGGCATGGTATGCGGGATGTGATATGCAATGCATATGCGTGCTTCGGAAGGGAAAGATTGTACCAGGCCTCAACTTGGCAAACCAAGCGTGCTGCTGGAAAGATGAGTTGATTTCGGTCGAAATCGATATAAAGATCACCGGAATCGCATGCACGGTTTGCAAATGGCAAGCAAAACAATAATGGCACAAATCTGAGATTAACATCACGATGCCATCTAGAATGCAACAAGAAACTAAGCTACTGCACTCCAACATAGCAACAGAGCACATGGCAGTGATATACTCAAGATGCTTGACAAAAGATGAACACTGAGCTACGGCTAAATCACACAATAGCAGGTTCAAACAAGCATGGCAAAAGTGCAAAAGATAACAGCATCTCAGACTTAGTGAAAATAACATGTCAGGGATTAACATCAGGAAGCAATGTTTAGAGCAAGATAACAACATGCTATAGGAACATATCATGGCAAAGCAAGGCATGGCATGAAATTTCACAAAGCATATAACAAAAGTCCCTTACTGACCATAAGCCAAAAAGGACCAGAAGATACAATGGCAACCATGTAAACAAAGCAAGTTTCGTTAACAGATTCAGACTTAGCAGAAAACTGGAACATGGCAAAACAAATTTACGTAGGCATGTTTGCGAGCTCGATGCACTCACCACAAGGCATTGCATGACAAGCTAAGCATACACCCATCAAGAAGAGATGATCAATAAGCTAACCATGGCAAGAACACTCTCATAGCATGAATGGATCAACTACAACAACCTCGTCAAAATTGATTAGCACGTAAACAATCTGCCAGGAACATTTTATAGCAAAAGTAGAGTAAGATTGAGTCATGCTAGGGTACTCCATAATTGCAAACAAAGACATGGATGGAAACAGCATAACAATATCTCAAAATCATCCTTACTGAACATGCTCAAAAGAGGCATGGGTCACTCTGTAGCAACAAGAATACATGGCATAAAAATAACATCACGGAAAATGACTTAGAAGAATTCCTAGTCCCTGAAATCAGCAACATCACGAGAGCTACTTTGCATGCTTGTGCTAGTCACCACAAAGATCACAAAAATACATGGCATACACCCCTGTAAAGATGGCATGGCATAGCCCAAAACACATGTAGGGCTCAAGGTCATAGGGGGCACACATTAAACATGGCAAAAATGACAAATGACCAATATCTGTTAAGGATCTGAAACTAACATTACATAGCACTCTTGCAACAGCATTTAGGGCATCAAGATGAACTCAAATGAACATGGTGCAATGGAATGAAATGATTTACACATCGAGACGAACAATTTGATATGCTACACGCCCAAAACGGAGCCACGGATGCAAAGTTATGATACGATGAATATGGCATGAAAATATGCAGATCTGGGGACTTAGTCGAAATTATACCCCCTCCGAGAAGTCAATGGGATGGAGCGGTGCGGGACGATGAGATCCAGGATGGAGGGCGCCGTTTGGTTGGCCAAACTGGTGGATCTGGTCCATCCCCGTCTCTGGCGAGGTGTGGAACTCCAACGAGGGCGAGCTCCGGCGAGCTTGAACGCCGGCGAGGAGCGGCGCAGATTCGGCGGGAGGTTGGCCGGTGATGGGCGGAGCATGGCGCGGCGCCTCACGACGGCGATGGAGGCGGCGACGCGCAGGTGACGATGGATGCGGCGACGCGGCGATGGAGGCGGCGACGATCCGGCAGGCCACTACTAGGAAAAGGGCTATAGATGGAAATGACACTAATGGCGCACCAAACATGTGGTGCGCCATACTAATGGCGCACCATGTGTTGGTGCGCCATTAGTAACAAATTTTTTTTCATTTTTTTTCAAGACTAGTAATGGCGCACCGTGGGAGTGGTGCGCCATTACTAGTTAAACTAGTAATGGCGCACCACATCCACGGTGCGCCACTAGTAAATTATTTTCAAATTTTTTTTCCAAATTTTTTTATTTATTTTTTCAAAACTAGTAATGGCGCACCAGTGGACAGTGCGCTATTACTAGTTAAAACTAGTAATGGCGCACTATCAACTGGTGCGCCATTACTAAGTTTTTTTAAAAAAAATCAGAATTTGTTTTATTGTTTTTTCAAAACTAGTAATGGTGCACCGTGGGTGTGGTGCGCCATTTCTAGTTTAACTAGTAATGGCGCACCACTCCCACGGTGCGCCATTACTAACTTGGCCCAAAACGTACCGAATGCACCCCCCTTGTGGACCGCCTTTTCAGTTTAAAAAAAATAAAAGAAAATGATGGAAATGTCAAAAAAATAAAAGAAAATAAGTTTCCTATGTGATATGTGGTCTAGTTGTTGGGAAAATTTACAAATATGAATTTCGACTTTACTTGCAAAATCTCTCTGAAATTTGTAAAATGGGCATAACTTTTGCATACGAACTCGGATTAAAAAGTTTTTTATATGAAAAATCATCTACTCGAAAAGTTACATCCGAATTTGGACCAAGGTATCAATCCAGTAGGAGACAACGCACAAATCACCTAATACCTGCACAAACAATCAAACAACTTGCACCCAACACGATAAAGGGGTTGTCAATCCCTTCACGATCACTTGCAAAAGTGAGATCTGATAGAGATTGATTAAATAAACAAACGATAAAGTAAATATTTTCGGTATTTTTGGTTTATAGATCGGAAAGTAAAAGATTGCAAAATAGTAAATCAGAAACTAATATGAAGGAAAATAGTAGATCGGAAACTTATATGATGGAGAATAGACCCGGGGGCCATAGGTTTCACTAGAGGCTTCTCTCAAGATAGCAAATAATATGGTGGGTGGACAAATTACTGTCGGGCAATTGATAGAAAACCGCAAAGTTATGACGATATCTAAGGCAATGATTATGAAATATAGGCATCACGTCTGTGTCAAGTAGACCGAAACGATTTTGCATCTACTACTATTACTCCACACATCGACCGACTCCTGCCCGCATCTAGAGTATTAAGTTCATGAAGAACGGAGTTACGCATTAAGTAAGATGACATGATGTAGAGGAATTAACTCAAGCAATATGATGAAAACCCCATCTTTCTATCCTCGATGGAAACAATACAATATGTGCCTGGCTGCCCCTACTGTCACTGGGAAAGGACACCGCAAGACTGAACCCAAAGCCAAGCACTTCTCCCATTGCAAGAAAAACCAATCTAGTTGGACAAACAAACTGATAGTTCGAACAGAATTAGAAAGATATCAAATCATGCATAAAAGAATTCAGAGAAGATTCAAATAATATTCATAGATAAGCTGATCATAAATCCACAATTAATCGGATCTCGACAAACACACCGCAAAATATATTAAATTGGATAAATCTCCAAGAACATCGAGGCGAACATGGTATTGAGAATCAAAGAGAGAGAAAAAGCCATCTAGCTACTAGCTATGGACCCGTAGGTCTAAGGTAAACTACTCACGCTTCATCGGAAGAGAAATAGAGTTGATGTAGAAGCCCTTCGTGATCGAATCCCCCTCCGGCAGGATGCCAGAAAAGGCCCCTAGATGGGATCTGATGGATATAGAAGGTTGTGGCGGTGGAAAAGTGTTTTCGTGTATGCGTCTGGTGGTTTGGGAATATGTGTGAATATATAGGCAAAAGAATTAGGTCAGGGTGTCACGAGGGGCCCACAAGGGTGGGGGCACGCCCTCCCCCCTTGTGGCCGCCTCGTGGCTCTTCCGACTTGATCTCCAAGTCTCTGGGGTGTCTTCTGGTCCAAGAAAAATCATTGTGAAGGTTTCATTCCGTTTGGACTCTATTTGGTATTCCTTTTCTGCGAAACTCAAATACAAGGAAAAAACAGAAATTGGCACTGGGCTCTAGGTTAATAGGTTAGTCCCAAAAATAATATAAAATAGCATAATAATGCATATAAAACATCCAAAACAGATAATATAATAGCATGGAACAATAAAAAAAGTATAGATACGTTGGAGATGTATCAGATGTTCGAAATGAAGGTAGGTTTGTTAACCACATAAAAACTGGGGAGTTTCATGGTGGCGGTAGCCCTTGGTCATGTGGGTAGAGAGGGATGCGTCAGGTGGTGATGGCTCATGCTCTTTCGGTGGAAGTGGATGTGCCCAGATATTCTAGATCGAGTGGTCTGGTCCTCGTCATGGTAATGGCTTAGATTCCTTGTGGTGGTGTGCAAGAGAGCTCGAGTGAAAGATTCATGCTTTGTTTTGTTCTCACCTCATTCTGTCGGTATGTGTGTGTTTCTTTATACATAAAATGAGGCAAAGGCCTATTTTGGGTTTTGAGTATCAAGCCCTTCTCGATGCTCCATCTTGTGCATGTATTAAGGCTTCCATGTAGGGATGTAAATGGTACGGATAATTCCTGTTCCACATCTGCATCCCATTTTAAGGATATGGTATGCATGCAATACACTAGATATGGATGTGGATACGAATTTTGGTCAATCAGATATCCAACAGATATGGTAGCGAATATGGTATCGGTAATACCTGGTGGATGTGGATTATTTGGTATTTTTTGCGGATTATCCAAGGTTATCAAATAGTATTACCAATAAATTTAACCCTTGACAAGATGAAATACCAAATTAGTCCACAAGTTAGAATCACCACATATAAATTGTTACCGTTTTGGCATGCGTTATGACTGCAAACGCCTAGCCACTCTCTAGTGTTATGTGGTTGGATAATAAATTATGTTCCTATTATTTGCATAATATAAATAAAATCATGTCACATTGCGCGTATGACCCGATATTTTTTGTCCATCCACCCCTTTTTGACTGTGAATCTGTAATCTGATAAAATCCGCATTCGAATCCCCATCCGGTCATTATCCACGCCACATTGAATCCAAGAAAAAAATAGGTAAAGGATATGGGAAAAGCATTGTCTGATCTGATTGGTTTACATCCCTACTGCCATGTATGCGAAGAATATGGCGTGGTAGGGTAATTATGAGGAGAGAGATGAGTTTGATGGCCGCAAGAAGAAACCATGTCAAACACACGAACCTAAACAAAACATTTAAATGAAGGAAGCTCACCAGTGCATGGAAGAGTTTAATTGCTAAATCATTAAATAAAATCAGTTTAGCTACAACAAGCTAAACACCTAGTTTTTCCTTTTTCCAGAAAGAAGGATTACCCCGGCCTCTATATCAAGCGATGCACATACCTATTTTATTTAAATAATGTAGCAACAAAGAACGAACCCCATCTCATGTACTCCCTTCGTCCGGTGAAAAGTGTACATATAGATAATTTAGGACAAATTATGGAGTGGAGTAAAAATGCATTAGAAATGTGCAAGCCATCATCTCTCTCCTCTGTACTTATCCAACCCCCAATGAGCTAAGTGCATGTAGAAATTAAGGCGAACATGCATACAATGTTATTGGTCTTGATTACCGTGTGATGAGAGAGATTCATTTTTTCCTACTTTAAAGTGCATTGAAAAGATAGAAGTACACTTTTTTGTGGACAGATTTCAAAGCCAAATATACACTCCTCACTGGACGGAGGGAGTACATAGGCAAAAGCAAATCATCAAACAAAATTCCACATCCAGCAAAAATAGGACATGATTCCTAAACACCTGTTTTATTATTGGACCGACATCCAAAACGGTTGTATGTAGCCCGTGCTATAGTATCCCATTGGTTGCATGCAAACACCATAAACTCCTTGACTTCCACATGGCTGAGTATGACCACGTACGGGTCCATCCAGACACCCGGTAGATAACCTGCAAAAAAACTGTGATATTGATTCGGTTAAAAATAACGTCATTTCGATAGTTTCAAATAGCATATAGTAATGCACAAACTCCCACACGAATTTGTGCCACTGTATTAGGCTCCACCCCACCAAACCGGTTACCGAAAAAATTGGAGATGCCATTAGGCTCTTCCAATGCATTGGTGCTAAGATGGGGTGCTAAATTTAGATACATTAAAACTGAGAACCCTCACAACCCTCTCAGGCCATCTACATTTCTAATCGTTGGATCGCCACTTTCAAATTTTTTTCGGCCATTAGATTTGTTGCCAGTCCCACCTAAATCTCGCGTGTAGGCTAACTCGCGCATCATGTTGCGCTGAATTTTCAGCCGCTGCTTCGGTGGCTTTTTTGGGCGTCTTACGTTCAATTGGGACTACTGGCCTACTGGGCCTGTACTACCATCGTAAAACAAAATGTAGAAACTGCTCGGTTGCTACGTCTGCGAGAGAAAGGAGGAGGGGATCCGGCTTCTATGAATTCGAAGTGCTGCTGTGACCAAGTGCAGCCACACAGCTCACTAAATACTCCCTCCATTCACAAATATACAACGTTCTAACTTTTTTGTTGAATCAGATGTATATAAACATGTTAAAGTGTTTGTTCACTCATTTCAGTCCATATTGAAATATCTAAAACATCTTATATTTGTGAACAGAGGAACTAGTATTTTTGTAGTGTTTTTGACTATTGTTATTTATACTAAATTTTCATTTTTTTTCTATTGATCAGAACTGAAAGGTTATTGTTGTGTTTTGGTTCAATATATGTATTATTTCTGTTTTTATCTTCTCTACAAATATATAGGATTCAAGCATTGAGAGTATCAAGCGCACCAATGGTTGGAAGAGCTAATCCATCCACTAAGAGCGCTGGGAAGCTTTCCACATGCCCATCCACTAATGCATCTGCTACTTAGTAGTATCAAATATTCCATCCTCTAATGGTATTGCTTATCTCCTTTACATATATGTAACTACGGGAAAATATGGCTTTGTAAGGATGTCATTTTACTGTATCTTGCTGAGAAGTTTTTTCAAAAGTAGTACAGTAGTCAATGTCATGGAATGCCATTTGGCTTCATTTTCCTTCCACGGTCACCTTTTGGCACATTGGTTGTCATAAATGATGGGTTGTAGATTTATGATCCAATTTATGAGATGCTACAAAAATCTTGGTAGACATGAAACCAAGAGAATGGCCAATATCATCTTAAAAAAGAGAGTGGCCAACATGACATGGAAAATATAGAAGATGACAGTTACCAAAAATGATAAATATTTGGTTCGCCTACATGATGGTTCAAAATTTCTTTCACTAAAAATAAGAATTTATTTTTTCCAGATCTATATATTTGTAAAAGTTACTATTAATATATTTAAAAAATAGATGGGCACATCAACACGTGCCAATCATGATCTAGTGCATTAAAAAGCTTAGCAACTACTCTCCCCAATGCATTGGTGCTTAAATTTTGTAGCTAAGCCCGCCTCATTTAATGTTTTAACACCAAAACACATTCATGCATTGGTTGATAGTCATTTTGCATAGGTCCACGCGCTTAGCATTGTTTCCTCCTGGGGTCACCATAATGCCCTCTCTCCTCTTTAATTTCTCTGTCACATCACTTGTTTGCCTATGTGGCACCATTAGCACCGGTACACCTTGAAGCATTGGGAAGGGCCTTAGGTGGGAAAACATTAAAAGATGTGTATTTTTCGCCACAGTGACCTCACTAGTGGGCATTTTAGAAGAAGACGTTGAATCATTTCCTTCTACTCATAAAAACAACATCGATACTACCTTCCCACCTACGTTTGGTCAAGTTGTTCTTAGTCAAAATTACTCCCTTGTGCACAAACTACATAAAACCTTGCTTTTTAAAGGCACTTTATTTTCCCAAATGTGAATCAACCATGGTTTAATATTAACTAACTTAACATGCAAGGTTTGACTAAGTATATGCTTGAAGCTCAAAGTTTTCATCGAAATATATCTGGCATATTAGACTGGTTGACCTACATCAACCTACGCACTAGTGGGTCATTTGGTTAGAACTCTATTTGCTAATCTCTTTAGTGTGCTTAAGATCTCATCTAAAAACATGTACTACATTCGAAGAGGCTTCAGCACGCCATCCATGGATCACAGATTTACAAATTTGGAGTACTATGGCGCAAGCGTAACCAGTGTTAGATAATGTCTATACATAGCTTCTATGTATACCCCGTATATTGTATCTATACACTATGTGTACCCTTATATATATGAGATAGCCACACCCATATTGGGTGTCATGCAGTTTCCGACAAACACAATGTTACACATGGTATCAGCTTAGGGTTACGGTCGTCCGCTTCCGCATCTCTGTTCCCGATCGGATCGATGACTTTAGTAAGGACTACTACCGCCACAATCCCATTGCTCCGGCCGAAGTTTCGGCTGCCTTCGCTCCGGCTGCCCCAGCCACTCCGTTTTTGGCCTCATGGCCGCTCGTCACCATGGCCGGCATTTCCGTGGCTATGGCCGCCCTGCCGTTATCTTCCGGCCCGCCCACGGCGCATGGGATCTCTCCCGCGAGCGCTCCCTGGTGGGGTCCCAGTCGCCGACGCATTTGCAGTCGGGCGCCGTCCCATATTTGCAGTCGGGAACCGTCCCGCATCTGCAGCAGGGCGACGTCCGGCACGTGCAGTGATACGTGTTGGAAATATGCCCTAGAGGCAATAATAAATTAGTTATTATTATATTTCCTTGTTCATGATAATCGTTTATTATCCATGCTAGAATTGTATTGATAGGAAACTCAAATACATGTGTGGATACATAGACAACACCATGTCCCTAGTAAGCCTCTAGTTGACTAGCTCATTGATCAATAGATGGTTACGGTTTCCTGACCATCGACATTGGATGTCATTGATAACAGGATCACATCATTAGAAGAATGATGTGATGGACAAGACCCAATCCTAAGCATAGCACAAGATCGTGTAGTTCGCATGCTAAAGCTTTTCTAATGTCAAGTATCATTTCCTTAGACCATGAGATTTTGCATCTCCCGGATACCGTAGGAATACTTTGGGTGTGCCAAATGTCACAATGTAACTAGGTGGCTATAAAGGTGCACTACGAGTATCTCCGAAAGTGTCTGTTGGGTTGGCACGAATCGAGACTAGGATTTGTCACTCCGTGTGACGGAGAGGTATCTCTGGGCCCACTCGGTAGGACATCATAATAATGTGCACAAGGTGATCAAGGAGTTGATCACGGGATGATGTGTTACAGAACGAGTAAAGAGACTTGCCGGTAACGAGATTGAACAAGGTATCGGGATACCGACGATTGAATCTCGGGCAAGTATTGTACCGCTAGACAAAGGGAATTGTATACGGGATTGATTAAGTCCTTGTCATCGTGGTTCATCCGATGAGATCATCGTGGAACATGTGGGAGCCAACATGGGTATCCAGATCCCGCTGTTGGTTATTGACCGGAGAGTTATCTCGGTCATGTCTGCATGGTTCCCGAACCCGTAGGGTCTACACACTTAAGGTTCGATGACGCTAGGGTTATAGGGAATAGATATACGTGGTTACCAAATGTTGTTCGGAGTCCCGGATGAGATCCCGGACGTCACGAGAAGTTCCGGAATGGTCCGTAGGTAAAGATTTATATATGGGAAGTCCTGTTTTGGTCACCGGAAAAGTTTTGGGGTTTATTGGTAACGTACCGGGACCACCGGGAGGGTCCCGGGGGTCCACCAAGTGGGGCCACAGGCCCCGGAGAGCTGCATGGGCCAAGTGTGGGAGGGGACCAGCCCCAGGTGGGCTGGTGCGCCCCCCAAGGGCCCAAGGAGCCTAAGGGGAGGAGGGGGGCAAACCCTAAGGGCAGATGGGCCTTAGGGCCCATGCCTGGTGCGCCTCCCTCTCCCCTCCACCTGGCCGCCAGCCAGATGGGATCTAGGGGCTGCTGCCACCCCTAGGGAGTGAACCCTAGGTGGGGGCGCAGCCCCTCCCCTCCCCCTATATATACTTGAGGTTTGGGCTGCCCAAGACACACGGGTTCCTCTCCTTCTTGGCGCAGCCCTACCCCTCTCCCTCCTCGTCTCTTGCGGTGCTTGGCGAAGCCCTGCTGGAGTACCACGCTCCTCCACCACCACCACGCCGTTGTGCTGCTGCTGGATGGAGTCTTCCCCAACCTCTCCTTCTCCCCTTGCTGGATCAAGGCGTAGGAGACATCACTGGGCTGTACGTGTGTTGAACACGGAGGTGCCGTCCGTTCGGCACTAGGATCATCGGTGATTTGGATCACGACGAGTACGACTCCATCAACCCCGTTCTCTTGAATGCTTCCGCGTAGCGATCTACAAGGGTATGTAGATGCACTCTCCTTCCCTCGTTGGTAGACTTCTCCATAGATTGATCTTGGTGACACGTAGGAAAATTTTGAATTTCTGCTACGTTCCCCAACAGTGGCATCATGAGCTAGGTCTATGCGTAGTTTCTATACACGAGTAGAACACAAAGTAGTTGTGGGTGTTGATTTTGTTCAATAGGCTTACCGTTACTAGTCTAATCTTGATTCTGCGGCATTGTGGGATGAAGCGGCCCGGACCGACCTTACACGTACTCTTACGTGAGACTGGTTCCACCAACTGACAGGCACTAGTTGCATAAGGTGGCTAGCAGGTGTCTGTATCTCCCACTTTAGTCGGATCAGATTCGATGAAAATGGTCCTTATGAAGGGTAAATAGCAATTGGCATATCACGTTGTGGTTTTTGCGTAGGTAAGAAACGTTCTTGCTAGAAACCCATAGCAGCCACGTAAAACATGCAAACAACAATTAGAGGACGTCTAACTTGTTTTTGCAGGGTATGCTATGTGATGTGATATGGCCAAAGGATGTGATGTATGAGATGATCATGTTCTTGTAATAGGAATCACGACTTGCATGTCGATGAGTATGACAACCGACAGGAGCCATAGGAGTTGTCTTAATTTATTTATGACCTGCGTGTCAACATAAACGTCATGTAATTACTTTACTTTATTGCTAACCGTTAGCTGTAGTAGTAGAAGTAATAGTTGGCGAGACAACTTCATGAAGACACGATGATGGAGATCATGGTGTCATAACAGTGACGATGATGATCATGGAGCCCGGAAGATGGAGATCAAAAGGAGCAAAATGATATTGGCCATATCATGTCACTTTTTGATTGCATGTGATGTTTATCATGTTTTTGCATCTTATTTGCTTAGAACGACAGTAGTAAATAAGATGATCCCTCATTAAAATTTCAAGAAAGTGTTTCCCCTAACTGTGCACCGTTGCGAAAGTTCATCGTTTCAAAGCACCACGTGAAGATCGGGTGTGATAGATCCTTACGTTCGAATACAACGGGTGTTGATGAGCCTAGCATGTACAGACATGGTCTCGGAACACATGCGAAACACTTAGGTTAACTTGATGAGCCTAGCATGTACAGACATGGCCTCGGAACACAAGAGACCGAAAGGTCGAGCATGAGTCGTATGGTAGATACGATCAACATGAAGATGTTCACCGATGAGGACTAGTCCGTCTCATGTGATGATCGGACACGGCTTAGTTGACTCGGATCATGTAATCACTTAGATGACTAGAGGGATGTCTATATGAGTGGGAGTTCATAAGATGAACTTAATTATCCTGAACATAGTCAAAAGGTCTTCGCAAATTATGTTGTGGCTCGCGCTTTAGTTCTACTGTTTAGATATGTTCCTAGAGAAAATTTAGTTGAAAGTTGATAGTAGCAATTATGCGGACTAGGTCCATAAATTGAGGATTGTCCTCATTGCTTCATAGAAGGCTTATGTCCTTAATGCACCGCTCAGTGTGCTGAACCTCGAACGTCGTCTGTGGATGTTGCGAACATCTGACATACACATTTTTATAACTACGTGATAGTTCAGTTAAATGGTTTAGAGTTGAGGCACCGAAGACATTTTGAAACATCGCGAAACATATGAGATGTTTCGAGGGCTGAAATTGGGATTTCAGGCTCATGCCCACGTCAAGAGGTATAAGACCTCCGATGATTTTCTTAGCCTGCAAACCAAGGGAGAAAAGCTCAATTGTTGTGCTTGTGCTCAGATTGTCTGAGTACAACAATCATTTGAATCGAGTGGGAGTTGATCTTCCAGATGAGATAGTGATGTTTCTCCGAAGTCATTACCACCAAGCTGCTAGAGCTTCGTGAAGAACTATGATAAATCAGGGACATATATGATGATCCTTGAGATATTCGCGATGTTTGACACCACAAAAGTAGAAATCAAGAAGGAGCATCAATTGTTGATGGTTGGTGAAACCACTAGTTTCAAGAAGGGCAAGGGCAAGAAGGGATACTTCATGAAACGGAAAATCAGCTGCTGCTCTAGTGAAGAAACCCAAGGTTGAACCCAAACCCGAGACTAAGTGCTTCTGTAATAAGGGGAACAACCACTGGAGCAGAATTACCCTAGATACTTGGTAGATGAGAAGGCTAGCAAGGTCGATAGAAGTATATTGGATATACATTGTGTTAATGTGTACTTTACTAGTATTCCTAGTAGCACCATGGTATTAGATACCGGTTCGGTTGCTAAGTGTTAGTAAACTCGAAATAAAAGGCTGCGGAGTAAATGGAGACTAGCTAAAGGTGAGTTGGCGATATGTGTTGGAAGTTTTTCCCAAGCTTGATGTGATCAAGCATCGCACGCTCCCTCTACCATCAAGATTGGTGTTTGCGTTGAGCATAGACATGATTGGATTATGTCTATCGCAATACGGTTATTCATTTAAGGAGAATAATGGTTACTCTGTTTATTTGAATAATACCTTCAATGGTCTTCCACCTAAAACAAATGGTTTATTGAATCTCGATCGTAGTGATACACATGTTCATGCCAAAAGATATAAGATAGTAATGATAGTACCACCTGCTTGTGGCACTGCCACGTAAGTCATATCGGTATAAAACGCATGAAGAAGCTCCATGTTGATGGATCTTTGGGCTCACTCGTTTTGAAAAGTTTGAGACATGCGAACCATGTCTATTGGTGTGTATGCATGAAGAAACTCCATGCAAATGGACCGTTTGGACTCACTTGATTTTGAATCACTTGAGACATGCAAATCATACCACATGGGCAAGATGACTGAAAGCCTCGTTTTCAGTAAAATGGAAATAGAAAGCAACTTCTTGGAAGTAATACATTTTGATGTGTGCAGTCCAATGAGTGCTGAGGCGTGCAATGGATATCGTTATGTTCTTACTTCACAGATGATTTGAGTAGATGTTGAGTATATTTACTTGATGAATCACGAGTCTAAATTATTGAAAGGTTCAAGTAATTTCAGGGTGAAGTTGAAAGATCGTCGTGACAAGAGGATAAAAGATCTATGATATGATCATAGAGATGAATATCTGAATTACGAGTTTGGCACATAATTAAGACATTGTGGAAATTGTTTCACAACTAATACAGCCTGGAACACCATAGTGTGATGGTGTGTCCGAACATCATAACTGCACCCTATTGGATATGATGCATACCATGATGTCTCGTATCGAATTACCACGATAGTTTATGGGTTAGGCATTAGAGACAACCACATTCACTTTAAATAGGGCACCACGTAATTCCGATGAGATGACACCGTATGAACTATGGTTTAGAGAAACCTAAGCTGTCATTTCTTAAAAGTTTGGGGCTGCGACGCTTATGTTAAAAAGTTTCAGGCTGATAAGCTCGAACCCAAAGCGGATAAATGCATCTTCATAGGACACCCAAAACAGTTGGGTATACCTCCTGTCTCAGATCCGAAAGCAATAAGGGATTGTTTCTAGAATTGGGTCCTTTCTCGAGGAAAAGTTTCTCTCGAAAGAATTGAGTGGGAGGATGGTGGAGACTTGATGAGGTTATTGAACCGTCTCTTCAACTAGTGTGTGGCAGGGCACAGGGAGTTGTTCCTGTGGCACCTACACCAATTGAAGTGGAAGCTTATGATAGTGATCATGAAACTTCAGATCAAGTCACTACCAAACCTCGTGGGATGACAAGGATGCGTACTACATCAGAGTGGTACGTAATCCTGTCTTGGAAGTCATGTTGCTAGACAACAATGAACCTACGAGCTATGGAGAAGCGATGGTGGGCCTGGATTCCAAAATGAATCAAGGCCATATAATCCGAGAGAGGATCCATATATGAAAACAAAGTGTAGACTTTGGAAGAACTACTTGATGGTCGTAAGGCTGTTGAGTACAGATGGATTTTAAAAGGAAGACGGACAATGATGGTAAATGTCACCATTAAGAAAGCTCGACTTGTCGTTTTCCGACAAGTTCAAGGAGTTGACTACGATGAGACTTTCTCACTCGTAGCGATGCTAAGAGTCTGTTGGAATTATATTAGCGATTACTGCATTATTTATGAAATCTTGCAGATAGGATGTCAAAACATTGTTTCCTCGATGATTTTTGAGGAAAGGTTGTATGTGATACAACCGGAAGGTTTTGTCAATCCTGAAAGATGCTAATAAGTATGCAAAGCTCCAGCAATCCTTCTAAGGACTGGAGTAAGCATCTCGAAGTTGGAATATACGCTTTGATGATGATCAAAGATTTTGGGTTTATACAAAGTTTATGAGAAACTTGTATTTCCAAAGAAGTGAGTGGGAGCACTATAGAATTTCCGATGAGTATATGTTGTTAACATATTGTTGATCAGAAATGATGTAGAATTTCTGGAAAGCATGCAGAGTTATTTGAAAAGTGTTTTTCAATGGAAAACCTGGATTAGGCTACTTGAGTATTGAGCATTAAGATCTATAAGGATAGATCAAAACGCTTAATAGTACTTTCAAATGAATACATACCATGACAAGATTTTGAAGGAGTTCAAAATGGATCAGCAAAGAAGGAGTTCTTGGCTGTGTTATAAGGTGTGAACATTGAGTAAGACTCGAAACCTGACCGCGGCAGAATAGAGAGAAAGGACGAAGGTCGTCCCCTATGCTTTAGACGTAGGCTCTACAGTATGCTATGATGTGTACCGCACCTGAAGAGTGCCTTGCCATGAGTCAGTCAAGGGGTACAAGAGTGATCCAAGAATGGATCATAGGACAGCGGTCAAAGTTATCCTTAGTAACTAGTGGACTAAGGAATTTTCTCGATTATGGAGGTGGTAAAAGAGTTCGACGTAAAGGGTTACACCGATGCAAACTTTGACACTAATCCAGATTATTCTGAGTAGTAAACTGGATTCGTATAGTAGAACAGTTATTTGGAATAGCTCCAAATAGAACGTGGTAGCTGCATCTAGGAGATGACATAGAGATTTGTAAAGCACACACGGATCTGAAAGGTTCAGACCCATTGACTATAACATCTCTCACACGCATAACATGATCAAACCAAGAACTCATCGAGTGTTAATCACATTGTAATGTGAACTAGATTATTGACTCTAGTGAACTCTTTGGGTGTTAGTCACATGGGGATGTGACCATGAGTGTTAATCACACAGCGATGTGAACTGGATTATTGACTCTAGTGCAAGTGGGAGACTGTTGGAAATATGCCCTAGAGGCAATAATAAATTAGTTATTATTATATTTCCTTGTTCATGATAATCGTTTATTATCCATGATAGAATTGTATTGATAGGAAACTCAGATACATGTGTGGATACATAGACAACACCATGTCCCTAGTAAGCCTCTAGTTGACTAGCTCATTGATCAATAGATGGTAACGGTTTCCTGACCATGGACATTGGATGTCATTGATAACGGGATCACATCATTAGAAGAATGATGTGATGGACAAGACCCAATCCTAAGCATAGCACAAGATCGTGTAGTTCGCATGCTAAAGCTTTTCTAATGTCAAGTATCATTTCCTTAAACCATGAGATTGTGCAACTCCCGGATACCGTAGGAATACTTTGGGTGTGCCAAACATCACAACGTAACTGGGTGGCTATAAAGGTGCACTACGGGTATCTCCGAAAGTGTCTGTTGGGTTGGCATGAATCGAGACTGGGATTTGTCACTCCGTGTGACTGAGAGGTATCTCTGGGCCCACTCGGTAGGACATCATCATAATGTGCACAATGTGATCAAGGAGTTGATCACGGGATGATGTGTTACAGAACGAGTAAAGAGACTTGCCGGTAACGAGATTGAACAAGGTATCGGGATACCGACGATTGAATCTCGGGCAAGTATTGTACCGCTAGACAAAGGGAATTGTATACGGGATTGATTAAGTCCTTGTCATCGTGGTTCATCCGATGAGATCATCGTGGAACATGTGGGAGCCAACATGGGTATCCAGATCCCGCTGTTGGTTATTGACCGGAGAGTTATCTCGGTCATGTCTGCATGGTTCCCGAACCCGTAGGGTCTACACACTTAAGGTTCGATGACGCTAGGGTTATAGGGAATAGATATACGTGGTTACCAAATGTTGTTCGGAGTCCCGGATGAGATCCCGGACGTCACGAGGAGTTCCGGAATGGTCCGTAGGTAAAGATTTATATATGGGAAGTCCTGTTTTGGTCACCGGAAAAGTTTCAGGGTTTATCGGTAACGTACCGGGACCACCGGGAGGGTCCCGGGGGTCCACCAAGTGGGGCCACAGGCCCCGGAGGGCTGCATGGGGCAAGTGTGGGAGGGGACCAGCCCCAGGTGGCTGGTGCACCCCCCAAGGGCCCAAGGCGCCTAAGGGGAGGAGGGGGGGGGCAAACCCTAAGGGCAGATGGGCCTTAGGGCCCATGCCTGGTGCGCCTCCCTCTCCCCTCCACCTGGCCGCCACCCAGATGGGATCTGGGGGCTGCCGCCACCCCTAGGGAGGGAACCCTAGGTGGGGGCGCAGCCCCTCCCCTCCCCCTATATATACTTGAGGTTTGGGCTGCCCAAGACACACGAGTTCCTCTCCTTCTTGGCGCAGCCCTACCCCTCTCCCTCCTCGTCTCTTGCGGTGGTTGGCGAAGCCCTGCTGGAGTACCACGCTCCTCCACCACCACCACGCCGTTGTGCTACTGCTGGATGGAGTCTTCCCCAACCTCTCCTTCTCCCCTTGCTGGATCAAGTCGTAGGAGATGTCACCGGGCTATACGTGTGTTGAACACGGAGGTGCCGTCCGTTCGGCACTAGGATCATCGGTGATTTGGATCATGACGAGTACGATTCCATCAACCCCGTTCTCTTGAATGCTTCCGCGTAGCGATCTACAAGGGTATGTAGATGCACTCTCCTTCCCTCGTTGGTAGACTTCTCCATAGATTGATCTTGGTGACACGTAGGAAAATTTTGAATTTCTGCTACGTTCCCCAAATATACGTTTCCATCGTAACAACTTTTTCTAATGCTTTTCCTCTTGTTTTCGAGTCTAATTTGAGTGATTTGAATGAAACTAACCCAGACTGACGTTGTTTTCAGCAAAACTACCATGGTGTTGTTTTTGTGCATAAATAAAAGTTCTTGGATTGGAAAAAAACTTTGCGAGGATTTTTATATAAATAAAGAAAAATACTGGAGCCAAGAACCACCGGAGGGGGGCCCCTGGGTGAGCACAACCCACCAGGGCGCGTCCCCTCCTCCAGGCGCGCCCATGTGGGTTATGCCCACTTGGTGGCCCCGCAGACCCTAGCTCCGATGCTATAAAATCCTATTTTCAGAGAAAAAACCGAGGAGGAAGAATTATCTCATTTTGCGATACAGAGCCGCCGTCACCTCTCATTCTTCATCGGGAGGCCAGATCTAGAGTCCGTTTGGGGCTCCGAAGAGGGGAATCTTCAGTCTTCGTTATCACCAACCCTCCTCCATCACCAATTCCATGATGCTCTCCACCAGGAGTGAGTAATTCCTTCATAGGCTCGCTGGTCGGTGAGGAGTTGGATGAGACTCATCATGTAATCGGGTTAGTTTTGTTAGGGCTTGATCCCTAGTAGCCACCATGTTCTGAGATTGATGTTGTTATGACTTTGCTATGCTTAATGCTTGACACTCTGGGCCCGGGTACCATGAATTCAGATCTGAACCGTTTATGTTATCACCATTATATCTATGTTCTAGATCCGATATTGCAAGTCATAGTCACCTATTACGTGTTATGATCCGTAAACCCTGTAGTGACAATATGCGGGATACTTTACAGCGATGACCGTAATTTGAGGGGTTCATGTATTCACTATGTGGTAATGCTTTGTTCTGGTACTCTATTAAAAGGAGGCCTTAATATCCCTTAGTTTCCTTATGGACCCTGCTGCCACGGGAGGGTAGGACAAACGATGTCATACAAGTTCTTTTCATAAGCACGTATGACTATTTACGGAATGCTTGCCTACATTATATTTATGAACTAGAGCTAGTGCCATATCGCCCTAGGTTGTAACTGTCACATGATGAATATCATCCAACAAATCACCGATCCAATGCCTACGATTTTCCTACATATTGATCTTGCTAAGTTACTACTGCTGTTACTATTGTCACTGCTACAAAACTATTACTATCACTGTTACCGTTACTATTGCTGCTACCACTACTATCAAAGCTATCATATTACTGTGCTACTGATCACTTTTCTATAGATAATTAATCTCTAGGTGTGATTGAATTGCAAACTTAGTTGCTAATACTTGCAAATATTCTTTAGCTCCCCTTGTGTCGAATCTATAAATTTGGGTTGAATACTCTACCCTCGAAAACTGTAGCGATCCCCTATACTTGTGCATCATCAAGACCTTTTTCTGGCACCGTTGTCGGGGAGCATAGCTATATTTATTGAGTCACTTGGGATTATTATCAAATTATTACTATGAAGAATCTGAAGGATGCTAAGAATAAGATTAGTCCCTTTAAGACGAGGAGAGGTAAGGAGCTGCCATCTAGCTCTACACTTGATTCACCTTCTATTATAAGTAGACTTGTAACACCACCACATGCTATTAATCCTAATATGTCACAAGTTATTGATGATGTTACTTCTGTTATGAATAATATTTACGATGATGCTAGTAACTTGCTTGATGATAATGTGCCACTAGGTGAATTTCTTGATGAACAACTTGCTAGAACTAAAGCTTTTGAGAATGTTGAAACTAAAGAAGAGCTTGGAACTGAAAATCTATAAACACCTATTAGAACTATCCCTCCTAGATATGAATTGCCAAAGGTACCGGAAGGTTATGTTATGGATGAGGAGGCAACTAGGGATATTCTTGCTTGTAAGGATAGAGATGATCTTGACAAATTATTATGCAAGTATAAATAAACTACTTTGAATGCTAAAATAAAATGTGATCCTCAGTTTGCTACTTCACCTATCTTTGTTGACGATAAGGATTATGAATTCTCTATCGACCGAGAGTTGATTACTTTGGTTGAATCTGATCCTTTCCATGGTTATGAAACTGAAACTGTTGTGGTACATTTTACTAAATTGAATGACATAGCCACCCTTTGTGCTCATGATGAGAAAATTCGCTATTATTTTATTCTCAAATTATTTCCGTTCTCATTAAAGGGTGATGCTAAAGCTTGGTACAATACTATTGCTCCTGGTTGTGTGCGTAGTCCCCAGGACATGATTCATTAGTCCTCTGAAAAATATTTCCCTCCGCATAAGAAACAAGCTGCCTTATAGGAAATATTTAACTTTGTGCAAATTGAAGAAGAGAGTCTCCCACAAGCTTGGGGGAGGCTTCTCCAATTTCTTAATGCTTTGTCGGATCATCCTCTCAAGAAAAATGAAATACTCGATATCTTCTATAATGGACTAACCGATGCTTCTAGCGATTTCCAAGATAGTTCTGCTGGTTGTGTTTTTAGGGAACGAACTATTGGGCAAGATGAAGAGCTATTGAATAACATATTTACAAATTATGATGATTGGACTATTTCTAAACCACCGCCTAAACCCACTCCGAAGAAGAGGGGTATCTTATATCTTAATCGTGTAGATATTGCTACCTCTTGAGCACTGCGTTGGTTTTCCCTTGAAGAAGAAAGGGTGGTGCAGTAAAGCAGCGTAAGTATTTCCCACAGTTTTTGAGAACCAAGGTATCAATCCAGTAGGAGACCACGCGCGAGTCACCTCGTACCTACACACACAAATAAGAACCTCGCAACCAATGCGATAAAGGGGTTGTCAATCCCTTCACGACCACTTGCAAGAATGAGATCTGATAGAGATGATAATAATAAGATAAGTATTTTTGGTATTTTTATGATATATATTGAAAGTAAAGATTGCAAAATAAACGGTAATGGAAATAATGGTAGATTAATATGATGGAAGATAGACCCGGGGGCCATAGTTTTCACTAGTGGCTTCTCTCAAGATAGCATAAGTATTACGGTGGGTGAACAAAATACTATCGATCAATTGATAGAAAAGCGAATAATTATGAGAATATCTAGGCATGATCATGTATATAGGCATCACGTCCGTGACAACTAGACTGAAACGATTCTACATCTACTACTATTACTCCACACATCGACCACTATCCAGCATGCATCTAGTGTATTAAGTTCATAAGAACAGAGTAACGCCTTAAGCAAGATGACATGATGTAGAGGGATAAACCCATGCAATATGATGTAAACCCCATCTTTTTATCCTCGATGGCAACAATACGATACGTGTCGTTTCCCTTTCAGTCACTGGGATCGCGCACCATAAGATTGAACCCAAAGCTAAGCACTTCTCCCATTGCAAGAAAGATCAATCTAGTAGGTGATACCAAACTGATAATTCGAAGAGACTTGCAAAGATAAACCAATCATACATAAAAGAATTCAGAGAAGATTCAAATATTGTTCATAGGTAAACTTTATCATAAACCCACAATTCATCGAATATCGAAAAACACACCGCAAAAAGAAGAGTTACATCGAATAGATCTCCAAGAGAATCGAGGAGAACTTTGTATTGAGATCCAAAGAGAGAGAAGAAGCCATCTAGCTACTAGTTATGGACTCGAAGGTCTAAAGTAAACTACTCACACATCATTTGAGGGGCCATGGAGTTGATGTAGAGGCCCTCCGTGATCAATGCCCCCTCCGGCGGAGCTCCGAAAAAGGCCCCAAGATGGGATCTCTTGGGTACAGAAGGTTGCAGCGGTGGAAATAGGGTTTCATGGTGCTCCTGGATGTTTGTGGGGTACATGGATATATATAGGAGGAAGAAGTAGGTCGGTGGAACAACAAGGGGCCCACGAGGGTGGAGGGCGTGCCCAGGGGGTAGGTGTGCCCCCTACCTCGTGGCCGCCTCGTTGATTTCATGATGTCCACTCCAAGTCCTCTGGATCACGTTTGTTCCAAAAATCACGTTCGCGAAGGTTTCATTCCGTTTGGACTCCATTTGATATTCCTTTTCTACGAAACACTGAAATAGGCAAAAAACAACAATTTGGGCTGGGCCTCCAGTTAATAAGTTAGTCCCAAAAATAATATACAAGTGTAAAATAAAGCCCGTTATCAGCCAAAACAGATAATATAATAGCATGGAACAATCAAAAAATTATAGATACGTTGGAGACGTATCAAGCATCCCCAAGCTTAATTCCTGCTCGTCTTTGAGTAGGTAAATGATAAAAATAGAATTTTTGATGTGGAATGCTTCCTAACATATTTATCAATGTAATTTTCTTTATTGTGGCATGAATGCTCAGATCCGAAAGATTCAAGATAAAAGTTTAATATTGACATAAAAATAATAATACTTCAAGCATACTAACTAAGCAATCAAGTCTTCTCAAAATAACATGGCCAAAGAAAGTTCATCCCTACAAAAGCATATAGTTTGGTCATGCTCCATTTTCGTTACACAAGAATGCTCTCATCATGCACAACCCCGATGACAAGCCAAGCAATTGTTTCACACTTTAGTAATCTCAAACTTTTTTCAACTTTCACGCAATACATGAGCGTGAGCCATGGATATAGCACTATAGGTGGAATAGAATATAATGAAGAGGGTTATGTGGAGAAGACAAAAAGGAGAAAGTCTCTCATCGATGTGGCTAATCAATGGTCTAGGGAGATGCCCATCAATTGATGTCAATGCAAGGAGTAGGGTTTGCCATGCAACGGATGCACTAGAGCTATAAATTTATGAAAGCTCAATCAAAAGAAACTAAGTGGGTGTGCATCCAACTTGCTTGCTCACGAAGAACTAGGGCACTTGAGGAGGCCCATTGTTGGAATATACAAGCCAAGTTCTATAATGAAAAGTTCCCACTAGTATATGAAAATGACAATACAAGAGACTCTCTATCATAAAGATCATGGTGCTACTTTGAAGCACAAGTGTGGAAAAAGGATAGTAGCATTGCCCCTTTTTATTTTATTTTTATTTTTTGGGCCTTCTTTTACTATTATTATTTGGCCTTTCTCTTTTTTTTCTTTTTTATGCGACAATGCTCTATTATTGATGATCATCACACTTCTATTTATTTACAACTCAATGATTACAACTCGATACTAGAACAAGATATGACTATATGAATGCCTCCGGCGGTGTACCGGGATTGCGATGAATCAAGAGTGACATGTATGAAAAAATTATGAACGGTGGATTTGCCACAAATACGATGTCAACTACATGATCATGCAAAGCAATATGACAATGATGATGCGTGTCATAATAAATGAAACGGTGGAAAGTTGCATGGCAATATATCTCGGAATGGCTATGGAAATGCCATAATAGGTAGGTATGGTGGCTGTTTTGAGGAAGATATAAGGAGGTTTATGTGTGATAGAGCATATCATATCACGCGGTTTGGATGCACTGGCGAAGTTTGCACCAACTCTTAAGGTGAGAAAGGGCAATGCACGGTACCGAAGAGGCTAGCAATGATGGAAGAGTGAGAGTGCGTATAATCCATGGACTCAACATTAGTCATAAAGAACTCACATACTTATTTCAAAAATCTACAAGTCGTCAAAAACCAAGTATTACACGCATGCTCCTAGGGGGATAGATTGGTAGGAAAAGAGCATCGCTCGTCCCCAACCGCCACTCACAAGGAAGAGAATCAAATAACACCTCATGTTTCAAATTTGTTACGTGCATGCTACGAGACTTGCAAACTTCAACACAAGGTGCATGCTACGGACTTGCAAACTTCAACACAAGTATTTCTCAAATTCATAACTACTCAACTAGCACAACTTTGATATCACTGTCTCCATATCTCAAAACAATCATCAAGTATCAAACTTCTCTTAGTATTCAATGCACTTATATGAAAGTTTTTATTATGCCTAAAATAAAATTGCCATGTTGTTCTAAAGGATCTCAAAATAATATAAGTGAAGCATTAGAGATCAATTATTTCTATAAAATAAAACCACCACTGTGCTCTGAAAGATATAAGTGAAGTACTAGAGCAAAAACTATATAGCTCAAAAGATATAAGTGAAGCACATAGAGTATTCTAATAAATTCCAATTCATGTGTGTCTCTATCAAAAGGTGTGTGCAGCAAGGATGATTTTGGTAAACTAAAAATCAAAGACTCAAATCATAGAAGACGCTCCAAGCAAAACACATATCATGTGGCGTATAAAAATATAGCTCCAAGTAAAGTTACTGATGAACGAAGACGAAAGAGGGGATGCCTTCCGGGGCATCCCCAAGCTTTTGATTTTTGGTGTCCTTGTATTTTACCTTGGGGTGCCATGGTCATCCCCATGCTTAGGCTCTTGCCACTCATTGTTCCATAATCCATCAAATCTTTACCCAAAACTTGAAAACTTCACAACACAGAACTTAAAAGAAAATCTTCGTGAGCTCCGCTAGTAAAAGAAAACAAACCACCACTTCAAGGTACTGTGATGAACTCATTATTTATTTATATTGGTTTAAACCTACTGTATTCCAACTTCTCTATGGTTTATAAACTCTTTTACTAGCCATAGATTCATCAAAATAAGCAAACAACACACGAAAAACAGAATCTGTCAAAAACAGAACAGTCTGTAGTAATCTGTAGGTTTAGAATACTTATGGAACCCCAAAAATTCTAAAATAAATTTCTGGACGTGAGTAATTTATGTATTAATCATCTTAAAAAATAATTAACTAAATATCACTCTCCAGTAAAAAATGGCACCAATTCTCGTGAGCGCTAAAGTTTCTGTTTTTTACAGCAAGATCAAAAAGACTTCCCCCAAGTCTTCCCAATGGTTCTACTTGGCACAAACACTTACTAAACACAAAAACACAACCAAAACAGAGGCTAGATAAATTATTTATTACTAAACAGGAACAAAAAGCAAAGAACAAAAATAAAATTGGGTCACCTCCCAACAAGCGCTATCGTTTAACGCCCCTAGCTAGGCATAAAAGCGAGGATAAATCTTGGTATTGCCATCTTTGGTAGGCAATTATTCAATAAGACACCTATAACTTTTAGGAGTTTATTTTTTTATTAATTTTCAAACTCCTAGGAACGAAATGAATAAAATCATTTGTACCAAAAGGTTCCTTAAGGATAGTGAGAAAATTAGGGTGAACACTAATGGATTTGAGCTCCGCATTTTCCTTACTAGAAGTTTCACACTTATTTTTAGGAACATACATCAATTTGGCAACCTTAGCATTAGGAGGAGTGTTTTTCACGGAAGAAAAGGCAGACCCAAGGTCGGTAATAATATCCTCAATCTTATCAATTCTAGTGGAATCTTGATCTATCTTTTCTTAACCATAGGTCCCATTTCTTTAAAATTTTCAAGAGCAACTCCTACCTTAGATCCATATTGGGTAATTTGGTTATGAATCTTTTTATCCAAATTTTCAATTAACTCTACGGTGGCAACTTTATTTTCAATTATTTCAAGTTGTTGCATCACATGTTCCAAAGTTAAAATAGTTCCATTAACCAGAAGAGGTGGTGGGCCAAACAAATCTATCATAGCAACATAAGAATCAAAAGTATGGCTACCCAAGAAATTTCCTCCAGTAATGGTATCAAGAATATATCTATTCCAAGGCGTGATGCCTACATAAAAATTGTGAAGAAGAATGGAAGTGGATTGCTTCCCAGTAGATCTATTTTGTGCATTGCAAATTCTGTACCAAGCAGTTTTTAGATTTTGTCCATCCCTTTGTTTAAAATTAAGAACTTCATTCTCGGGAGATAAACAAGTATATAAAGGACTAGCCATAACGATGAAGCAAGCAAAAGAAAGGGCGAATGAAAAAGAGGGCGAATAAAATGGCAAGGGTGAAGTGGGGGAGAGGAAAACGAGAGGCAAATGGCAAATAATGTAATGCGAAGGATAAGAGTTGTGATGGGTACTTGGTATGTCTTGACTTGGCGTAGATCTCCCCGACAACGGTGCCAGAAATCCTTCTTGCTACCTCTTGAGCACTGCGTTGGTTTCCCTTGAAGAGGAAAGGGTGGTGCAGTAAAGTAGCGTAAGTATTTCCCTCAGTTTTTGAGAACCAAGGTACCAATCCAGTAGGAGACCACGCACGAGTCACCTCATACCTACACACACAACTAAGAACCTCACAACCAACGCATAAAGGGGTTGTCAATCCCTTCACGGCCACTTGCAAGAGTGCGATCTGATAGAGATGATAATAATAAGATAAGTATTTTTGGTATTTTTATGATATAGATTGAAATTAAAGATTGCAAAATAAATGATAATTGAAATAACGGTAGATTAATATGATGGAAGATAGACCCGGTGGCCATAGGTTTCACTAGTGTCTTCTCTCAAGATAGCATAAGTATTACGGTGGGTGAACAAATTACTGTTGAGCAATTGATAGAAAAGCGAATAATTATGAGAATATCTAGGCATGATCATGTATATAGGCATCACGTCCGTGACAAGTAGACCGAAATGATTCTGCATCTACTACTATTACTCCACACATTGACCGCTATCCAGCATGCATCTAGAGTATTAAGTTCATAAGAACAGAGTAATGCCTTAAGCAAGATGACATGATGTAGAGGGATAAACTCAAGCAATATGATGTAAACCCCATCTTTTTATCCTCGATGGAAACAATACAATACGTGTCATTTCCCTTTCTGTCACTGGGATCGAGCACCGCAAGATTGAACCCAAAGCTAAGCAGTTCTCCCATTGCAAGAAAGATCAATCTAGTAGGCCAAACCAAACCGATAATTCAAAGAGACTTGGAAAGATAAACCAATCATACATAAAAGAATTCAGAGAAGATTCAAATATTGTTCATAGATAAACTTGATCATAAACCCACAATTCATCAAATCTCGACAAACACACTGCAAAGAGAGAGAAGAAGCCATCTAGCTACTAGCTATGGACCCGAAGGCCTAAAGTAAACTACTCACACATCATCGGAGGGGACATGGAGTTGATGTAGAGGCCCTCCGTGATCAATGCCCCTCTGGCGGAGCTCCGAAAAAGGCCCCAAGATGGGATCTCTTGGGTACAGAAGGTTGCGGCGGGGGGGGGGGATAGGGTTTCATGGTGCTCCTGGATGTTTGCGGGGTACATGGATATATATAGGAGGAAGAAGTAGGTCGGTGGAGCAACGAGGGGCCCACGAGGGTGGAGGGCGCGCCCAAGGGGGGTAGGCGCGCCCCCCTGCCTGATGGCTGCCTTGTTGATTGCTTGACGTCCACTCCAAGTCCTCTAGATCACGTTTGTTCCAAAAATCACGTTCCCGAAGGTTTCATTCCGTTTGGACTCCGTTTGATATTCCTTTTCTACTAAACACTGAAATAGGCAAAAAAACAATTTGGGTTGGGCCTCCGTTTAATAGGTTAGTCCCAAAAATAATATAAAAGTGTAAAACAAAGCCCGTTATCATCCAAAACAGATAATATAATAGCATTGAACAATAAAACATTATAGATACGTTGGAGACGTATCAGATATGTAAGAGGCAAAGAAATCTGTCAGAGAAAAAGGTATTAAAGCTGAGGATGTCAAAAATTACCTTTTATTGAAGAAATACATGGGCTTGATACACCACAACCACCTAAGGTGGTAGAGGTAAATTCTCTAATGAAATTCATGGATAATGATAATGCTCACAATATGTTGATAACCCACAAGTATAGGGTAACGCAACATTTTTTGAGGGAAGAGTATTGAACCCAAATTTATAGATTTGACACAAGGGGAGCTAAAGAATATTTGCAAGTATTAGCAACTGAGTTGTCAATTCAATCACACCTGGAGATTAATTATCTGCAGCAAAGTGATCAGTAGCACATTAATATGATAGGTTTGATAGTAGTGGTAGCAATAACAGTAACGATAACAGTGATAGTAATAGTTTTGTAGTAGTGACAATAGTAACAGCAGCAGTAGTAACTTAGCAAGATCAATATGTAGGAAAATTGTAGGCATTGGATCGATGATTTGTTGGATGATATTCATCATATAATTGTCATAACCTAGGGCGACACAGCACTAGCTCCAGTTCATAAATATAATGTAGGCATGTATTCCGCAAATTGTCATACGTGCTTATGGAAAGAACTTGCATGGCATCTTTTGTCGTACCCTCCCGTGGCAGCGGGATCCTATTGGAAACTAAGGGATATTAAGGCCTCCTTTTAATAGAGAACCGAAACAAAGCATTAACACATAGTGAATACATGAACTCCTCAAACTACGGTCATCACCGGGAAGTGTCCCGACTATTGTCACTCCGGGGTTGCCGAATCATAACACGTAGTAGGTGACTATGAATTGCAAGATTGAATCTAGAACATGGATATAATGGTGATAACAGAAATGGTTCAGATCTGAAATCAAGCACTCGGGCCCAAAGTGTCAAGCATTAAGCATAGCAAAGTCATAACAACATCAATCTCAGAACATAGTGGATACTAGGGATCAAGCCCTAACAAAACTAACTCGATTACATGATTAATTGCATCCAACTCCTCACCGACCAGCGAGCCTACGAAGGAATTACTCACTCCCGGTGGAGAGGATCATGGAATTGGTGATGGAGGAGGGTTGGTGATGACAAAGACCGAAGATTCCCCTCTCCGGAGCCCCAAGCAGACTCCAGATCTGGCCTCCCGATGAAGAACGGGAGGTGAAGGCGGCTCCGTATGACGAAACGAGATAATTCTTCCTCCCTGATTTTTTTCTGGAAATATGTGATTTTGTAGCGTCGGTATCAGGGTCTGCGGGGCCACCAGGTGGGGACAACCCACCTAGGCGCGCCTGGAGGGGGCACGTCCTAGTGGGTTGTGCCCACCTAGATACCCCCTCCGGTGGGTCTTGGCTCCAGAAATTCTTATTTATTGAATAAAAAATCCTTGCAAAGTTTCGTTCCAATCTGAGAACTTTTATTTCTGCACAAAAACAACACCATGGTAATTGTGCTGAAAACAAGGTCAGTCCGGGTTAGTTTATTCAAATCGTGCAAATTAGAGTCCAAAACAAGAGGAAAAGTAGATACGACAGAGACGTATCAACTCCCCCAAGCTTAAACCTTTGCTTGTCCTCAAGCATTTCAGTTAATAAACTAAAAGTGAAAAATAAAATTTTTATGAACTCTTTTGCTCTTGTTTACATACATAAGCTTAAACAACACCCAGGTTTTGAGCCAAGATTATAACTAACCATGTCGATAATAACTCTTAAAAATTATATTAACTCATTTCAATGACATAATCAGCTAGCGAGCAATAATAAGGTATCTCAAACATCAACACTTTATCAAAACAACCATGATACAATATGACAATAGTGGTATCTCGCTAGACCTTTCTGAGACTGCAAAACATAAATGCGGAGCACCTCCAAAGTTCAAGCAGCGACTAAACATTGTAATTCATGGTAGAAAAGATCTAGTCATGATGCACCCAATATTAGCTACAATCAATGCATGAGGATGACAATAGTGCTCTCAGGTTCTGGCGCTTATTTGAGAAGGTGATGACACAACATAAAAGTAAATAGATAGTCCCTTTGCAGAGGGAAGCAGGGATTTGCAGCGGTGCCAGAGCTCAAGTTTTTAAAACAGAGGTAGATGTAATTTTGAGAAATGCACCCTTCTTGTTTACTTCGCGACCATCAATTATCAATATCTTCCATGCTAAACACATTAGTAGTAGTTCCCAAGCGATAAAGTAAAGGTTATTACTCCATAGAAGTTTTTGTTTGATTATTTGTAAGCTCTTTTCCTTTTGCAGTTTAGGACTGGGAATCCCTATTACCGCCCCTCTCATGCAAGGACAAGTGAATAAACACTTGTCATGACAATAACCCTCTTAGCATGGAAGATACTGACTACCTCCTATCGCTCTATGAACAATCCAGGCACACGAAAAGGATATTTATTTGAAGTTTTTAGAGGTGGCACATGCAAATTTACGTAGGACGGCAGGGTAATACCGCATATAGGTAGATATGGTGGACTCATCTGGAATGACTTTGGTTTAAGGTTTTTGATGCACAATTAGAATTCCCACTTAGTACAAGCGAAGGCTAGCAAATAGGTTGAGAAGCGGCCAACTAGAGAGAAACAATGGTCATGATCATACATTATGCATAATAGACATTGGATATCAGCATGAGTAGGATATGGACACCATGAACATAAATATCATAGAGGCTATGTTGGTTTTGATTCAACTACATGCATGAACATGTGCCAAGTCAAGCCACTCGAACATTCAGAGGAGGATACCATATCATCATACTACATCACAATCATTTTAATGCAATGTTGGCATCCAAGATAAATCATTATCCACTCCTAGCTACTTATGCATGGCATGAGAAACTACAATCTCTAATTGTCATTGCAAACATGTTTGATCATAATAGGTTGAATCATGGATACTAGGTTAAACACATTTACAAAAACAGAACAAGTCGAGTTCATACCCGTTTCTCTCTGCCACAACCAGTTCATCAAATATTGTCATTATTGCCTTTCACTTGCATGACCGAATGATATGAAAATCATAATAGTGCAAGAGTTCCATGGACTAAGCTGGAATCTGCAAACATTTTATTCAAAATGAGAAGACAAGGTAAAATGGGCTCTTTGTTAGATCAACAATAATGCATATGAGAGTCACTCAACATTTGCATCATGGTCTTCTCCTCAGTATGACTCAAAAGAAATAAAAAGAAATTCAGAGAAACACACTAAAATGTTTTTGGAGTTTTTGGTTTTTCTTGAATGAGCCAATAAAAGGGACAAACAAAAACGAGAAAGACTATTTACACGAGAAAACTCCCAACAAGTAAAAGAAGAATAAGGAAATGTTTTTTAGTTTTCTTTTTAGATATTACAACTAACTACACTAGAAAGAAAAATCAAAAAGAAGCAGGTAATAAATTTTTGGACCTTCTCAAAGTTTTTCAAACACACAAGAAGAAAGCGAGAAAATAAATCTAGCATGGATAATACAATTTAAGAGTGTGGACACCGACAACTAGAATGAAATGTGTGAACATGAATGTAATGTTTATGGAAATACGTACTCCCCCAAGCTTAGGCTTTTGGCCGAACTTGGTAATCAGCCAGTAGCCTGCATAATGGTCGAAGTGATAGCTCACGGAGGCTCTCTTTGCGGATGCCTCAGCCCGCTGTGTAGCCACGACTGCCGCGTTGTGAGCTTGGGCCTCACTCTCAAGAACATAATATCCCTACTGTTAACATCAAAGAGAGTAGGTGTAATCAAATATGTGTCCACATCGGAACCTTTATTAAACAATAGGTTATAAGTGAAATTATGGGGTTCACCGCTAAGGATCTTATGACGTTTCATAGCATCAAGGTCCAACTACTACGTGGGTAAAATATGTTCATAAGGCAAGGGTGAGACACCTAGCTCTCTTGCTAAGCGTGTGACATAAATTCCACAAAATATCCACTACCAGCATTGTGTTGCAACCTGCGTGCAACAATCGCTTCAAGGTTATAACTTTTGTCACCGGTGAGAGTGGTGCGTATGAGGCTCAACTCTCGAACACAAAGTGTACTACAATCTTGTTTGCCTACAACGCATTTTCCATTAAATAATGCGAAGTACTAGATTGAGGGAAATGAATGCTCTTTATGCTACCTTGCATCACTCCCCTAGTCTCACCATAACAAAGGCTAGTCAAGAATATCTCAAACTAAGATCTTGGTGGTTTGTTAAGCGAACCCCAGAATGGGATTTTGCAGCAGTAGGCAAATCTCTCTAGAGATACAGTAAATGGATTTTCATATAGTTTAAATGAAATCTAGACTCACGGGGATGGAATTTAAATCCTTTGGTAAGTGATTCAGTGAGAGTGAGGTGTTGGTTGCACTTATCTGAAATGTAGGGACCGAGTTCAGCACTGTGAGCATACTGCTCAAATTCTTCCTTAATGCCTACATGCACCATATAATCATTGCATGGCCATAAGCATGTTTTGGTGGCGGCATCTCGTATGGAACTTTCACTTGGTTCAACATAAGACTGACGAGCGGAGCTGCTACTTGAAGATGCCTCCGAGGATCTCCTCCTCGAAAAACTCCTTCCAAAGAGGTTCATCATATTCACATACAATTTTCTGAAGAAAAAAATGGGTCACAATAATTTGTTAACAAAACTTTACACGATTGGTAGCAACTACTCATAAGGATGCATAGAGGCCATAGCAAGCATTCAAACTACTTAGAACTCTTAAGAATTCAACATGCAAGCTCATCTACAGTAGCACCAAGAGTAACTAATTATTCAAAATACAAACCACTAACAAAACTAATTGGACCAACGGAGGAGTCACATACCAACCAACAATCCCCCGAAACAGTTTTGGAAACGGAGCTTCGAGCAAAGAGATCGAAATCCGCGGGTTCATGAGGAAGAACACAAGAGAGAGAGAGAGCAATGGCGATTTTTTTCTGGAGGTCGGTGGTGATGTGGGATGAAGAGATAAGGGGCCCACGTGGGGCCCACAACCCACCAGGGCGCGCCTGGGGGTCCTGGCGCGCCCAGCTGGGTTGTGCCCACCTGGTGCACCTCCCTGTGATGTTATTTGCACCAAAAATTCTTAAATATTCAAAAAAATAGTATTAAATTTTCATAGCATTCTGAGAACTTGTATTTTTGGGTCATTGTTTATTGCACGGAAAATTCAGAAAACAAACAAAACATGGCATTTTATTTTATTTAACTAACAAAAACAGAAAACAAAAGGTAGGGACAGAAGGTAGTGCTTACTAAATTCATCCACTTCATACCTCTCAAAAATGATCAATTAATAAGGTTGATGAAGTCTTATTAACAACAACTTTCGATTAGCATGAAACAGAAAAACTTCCGTAAATCACTAAGTTACCTCAACGGGGATATGAATGTCCCCAACAATAAGCATTTCATATTTCTTTTTAACGGTAGGTAGAGGTAGTTGAAAACTTCAATAGTGATTGTTGGAGATTTTTCAATAACATTAATACCATTCACTTGGAATTGTTTCTTCGGAAAGTGCACCGTATGCTCATTACCATCGATATGAAAAGTGACCTTGCTTTTATTGCAATCAATAACACCCCCTGCATTATTCAAAAAGGGTCTACCATGGATAATCGACATGTTGTCGTCCTAGGGCATCTCAAGTATAACAAAGTCAGTCAAAATAGTAATATTATCAACAACAACGGGCACATCCTCACAAATACCGATAGGTGTGGCAGTTGATTTGTAAGCCATTTGCAAAGATATTTCAGTAGGTGTGAATTTATTGAAATCAAGTCTTTTATATAAAGAGAAGGGCATAACACTAACACCAGCTCCTAAATCACATAAAGCAGTTTTCACATAATTTCTTTCGATGGAGCAAGGTATAGTTGGTATTCCCGGATCTCCAAGTTTTTTAGGTACTCAATCTTTAAAAGTATAATTAGCAAGCATGGTGGAGATTTCAGCTTCCGGTATTTTTCTCTTATTGGTGACGATGTCTTTCATATACTTTGCATAAGGAGGCATTTTTAAGATATCAGTCAAGTGAGTACGCAAAAAGACTGGCCTCAGCATTTCAGCAAAGCGTTCAAATTCTTCATCATCTTTCTTTTTAGTTGACTTAGGTGGAAAGGGCATAGGTTTTTGAACCCATGGTTCTCTTTCCTTACCGTGTTTTCTAGCAACAAAGTCTCTTCTATCATATCTTTTATTCTTGGGTTATGGGTTATCAAGATCAATTGCTGGTTCTATCTCAACATCATTGTCTGGTTCTTTATTATTTGTTTGAGTATCTTCACGAACCTCATCATTATCAATTTCATTATTAGAAGGTGAGTGTTCACTATCAGATTGAGTTTCAGCATCAGAGATAGAAACTTCATTATCATTATCAGGAGGTTTTTCTACTTCAGGTTCACTAGAGGCATGCAAAGTCCTATCATTTTTTTTCTTTTTGAAAGGACTAGGTGCATCAGTGTTAATTCTTTGAGAATCTTGTTCAATTCTCTTTGGGTGTCCCTCAGGATAAAGTGGTTCCTGAGTCATCCTACCTCCTCTAGTCATTACTCTAACAACATGATCATTGATATTATTATTCATTTCATCTAACAACTCTCTTTGAGATTTAGCAACTTGTTCTAACTGAGTTTGAACCATAGAAGCATGCTTCCCCACACATCTAACATCATTTGAGACTCTAAATAACAAGTCACTCAAGCGAGCAATCATATCAAAAATTGTATTTCAATTGTTTCATAACATTTGCATTGAAGTGATCTTTCTTTCTAATGTAATTTTCAAACTCATAAAGGCCTTGGCTAGGGTGCATATTGTAAGGACACTACTAGGAAAATGCTAATTAGTGGCGCACCTGTTTTGGCCATTAATGGCGCACTACAGGTGCGCCACTATTATCACGCCACAAGTATGCGTAGAAGTGCGCCATTAATATCTGACTTAGTAATGACGCACCACACAGAAGTGCGCCATTACTAACAATTTTTTTCAATTTTTTTTCTTAATCTCAGGTCACTATGGCTTAATCTTTGGGTGTCCCTCAGGATAAAGTGGTTCCTGAGTCATCCTACCTCCTCTAGTCATTACTCTAACAACATGATCATTGATATTATTATTCATTTCATCTAACAACTCTCTTTGAGATTTAGCAACTTGTTCTAACTGAGTTTGAACCATAGAAGCATGCTTCCCCACACATCTAACATCATTTGAGACTCTAAATAACAAGTCACTCAAGCGAGCAATCATATCAAAAATTGTATTTCAATTGTTTCATAACATTTGCATTGAAGTGATCTTGCTTTCTAATGTAATTTTCAAACTCATAAAGGCCTTGGCTAGGGTGCATATTGTAAGGACACTACTAGGAAAATGCTAATTAGTGGCGCACCTGTTTTGGCCATTAATGGCGCACTACAAGTGCGCCACTATTATCATGCCACTAGTATGCGTAGAAGTGCGCCATTAATATCTCACTTAGTAATGGCGCACTTCTGTGTGGTGCGTCATTACTAACAATTTTTTTTCAATTTTTTTTTCTTAATCTCAGGTCACTATGGCTTAATCTCGGGTCAATATGCTTAATCTCAAGTCAAATCGCTCACTATGGCTTAATCTCGGGTCAATATGCTTAATCTCAAGTCAAATCACACTAAGTGGTGAAACTTCCCGGAAGGTCACCCATCCTCACACTACTCCAGCCCGAGCATGCTTAACTTTGCAGTTCTGTCCAATCCCAGCACCACCTCACTTAATATGCACTTGTTGATATATCTATCATATTAATCATATTAAACCTTGTTGATGTCTAGGACTTTGTTCATGTTCATGAGTGTGATGAAATTTTGAAAAATATTTCAAACTTCCCGGTCATATTAGGTATCATATTTTGGAAAAAAAATCCAAAAAAAAATTTGAAACCAAATTTTTTTCTTCTGTTACTAGTGGCGCACCTAGCCAATGGTGTGCCACTAGTACGTTTGAATTTTTTTTCTATTCCCCCCTCTAGATCTTAAAAGCCCCGTATCTTTTATTCTGTTAGGTTTTTGGGGATTCTGAAAATCTTGAACATTTTGTTCGCCCGATTCAATTCAGATGTAACATTTCGAGTAGATGATTTTTCATATAAAAAACTTTTTAATCCGAGTTCATATGCAAAAGTTATGCCCATTTTACTAAATTCCAGAATGATTTTGCAAATAAACTCGAAATTCATATTTGTAATTTTTCCCAACAACTAGACCACATATCACATGGGAAACTTATTTTCTTTTATTTTTTGACATTTCCATCATTTTCTTTTATTTTTTCTAAAACAGAAAAGGTGGTCCACGAGGGTGGGGGGTGGGGGGGTGGGTGCAAAGAAAGTTAGTAATGGTGCACCACCTAACAGCGCGCCATTAGTAACCCTGGTTACTAATGACGCACCTGTTACGTGGTGCGCCATTACTAATTTTGCAAAAAAAATAAAAAAATAATTGTTAGTAGTGGCGCACCGTGGTTGTGGTGCACCATTACTAGTTTCGAAAAAAGTAAAAAAAATGTTAGTAGTGGCGCACAGAGTGTGTGGTGCGTCATTACTAGTTAAAACTAGTAATGGCGCACTATGCCCTGGTGCGCCATTACTAGTTTTGGAAAAAAATTGTTAGCAGTGGCGCACCGCAGGTGTGGTGCCCCATTAGTGATATGGACACTAATGGCGTACCTACACATGGTGCGCCACTGCTATATAGCAGTGGCGCACCACATGTGTGGTGCGCCATTAATGTCCATATTAGCTATAGCCCTTTTCCTAGTAGTGGGATTGTCATTATCATTCAATTTCATTAGATAATTTACCTCTACCACCTTAGGTGGTGGTGGTATATCAAGCTCATGTATTTCTTCAATAGGAGGTAAATTTTCGACATCCTCAGCTTTAATAACTTTTTCTCTCATAGATTTCTTTGCCTCTTGCATATCTTCAGGACGAACATATAAGATACCCCTCTTCTTCGAAGTGGGTTTGGGCGGTGGTTCAGGAAGAGTTCATCATAATTTTTCAATATGTTATTCAATAATTCTTCAGCTTGCCTAATAGTTCATTCCCTAAAAACACAACCAACACAACTATCTAGGAAATCCCTAGAAGCATCGGTTAGTCAATTATAGAAGATATCGAGTATTTCATTTTCCTTAAGAGGATGGTCTGGCAAAGCAGTAAGCAATTGGAGAAGCCTCCCCAAGCTTGTGGGAGACTCTCTTCTTCAATTTGCATAAAGCTAAATATTTCCTGTACGGCAGCTTGTTTCTTATGAGCAGGAAAATATTTTTCAGAGAAGTAATAAATCATGTCCCGGGGACTACGCACACAACCTGGAGCAAGAGTATTGTACCAAGCTTTAGCATCACCCTTTAATGAGAATGGAAAAAATTTGAGACTATAATAATAGCAAATTTTCTCATCATGAGCAAAAGGGGTGGCTATGTCATTCAACTTAGTAAGATGTGCCACAATAGTTTCATTTTCATAACCATGTAAAGGACCAGATTCAGACAAAGTAATCAACTCAGGATCGATAGAGAATTCGTAATCCATATCGTCAACAAAAATAGGTGAAGTAGAAAACTGAGGATCACATTTCATTTTAGCATTCAAAGTCTTTTCTTTATACTTGCATAATGATTTTTCTAGATCATATCCTTACAAGCAAGAATATCCCTCGTTGTCTCCTCATTCATAACATAATTAACCTTCCGGTACCTTAGGCAATACATATCTAGGAGGGCCAGTTCTAATAGGTGTTTCACGATTTTCAGTTCCAAGCTCTTCATCAGTTTCAGCATTCTCAAAAGCTTTAGTTCTAGCAAGTTGTTCATCAAGAAATTCACCTAGTGGCACATTATCATCAAGCAAGGTACTAGCATCATCATACATATCATTCATAGCAGAAGTAGCATCATCAATAACTTGTGACATATCAGGATTAATAGCATGTGGTAGTGCTGCAAGTCTACTTATAACAGAAGGTGAATCAAGTGCAGAGCTAGATGGAAATTCCTTACCTCCCCTCATCTTAGAGGGAAAAATCTTAGTCTTAGCATCATTCATATTCTTCATAGTGACAATTTGTTAATAATCCCAAGTGACTCAACAAATATAGCTATGCGCCCTGGCAATGACGCTAGAAAATGGTCTAGATAACCCACAAGTATAGGGGATCGCAACAGTTTTCGAGGGTAGAGTATTCAACCCAAATTTACAGATTCAACACAAGGGGAGCCAAAGAATATTTGCAAGTATTAGCAATTGAGTTGTCAATTCAGTCACACCTGGAGATTAATTATCTGTAGCAAAGTGATCACTAGCGCAGTAATATGATAGGTTTGATAGTAGTGGTAGCAGCAACAGTAACGGTAACAGTGATAGTAATAATTTTGTAGCAATGACAATAGTAACAACAACAGTAGTAACTTAGCAAGATCAATATGTAGGAAAATCGTAGGCATTGGTGATTTGTTGGATGATATTCATCATATAACAGTCATAACCTAGGGCAATATGGCACTAGCTCCAGTTCATAAATATAATGTAGGCATGTATTCTGTAAATAGTCATATGTGCTTATGGAAAGAACTTGCATGACATCTTTTGTCCTACCCTCCCGTGGCAGCGGGGTCCTATTGGAAACTAAGGGATATTAAGGCCTCCTTTTAATAGAGAACCGGAACAATGCACTAACACATAGTGAATACATGAACTCCTCAAACTACGGTCATCACTGGGAATGTCCCGACTATTGTCACTCCGGGGTTGCCGGATCATAACACGTAGTAGGTGACTATAACTTGCAAGATCGGATCTAGAACATGGATATAATGGTGATAACATAAACTGTTCAGATCTGAAATCATGGCACCCGGACCCAAAATGTCAAGCATTAGGCATAGCAAAGTCATAACAACCTCAATCTCAGAACATAGTGGATACTATGGATCAAGCCCTAACACAACATAGTGGATACTAGGGATCAAGCCCTAACAAAACAATCTCAGAAAGGGCTAGCAAGATACCACTGTTGTCATATTATATCAAGGTTGTTTTGACAAAGTGTTGATATTTGAGATATCTTATTAATGCTCTCTAGTTGTTTATGTTATTGATATGAGTTAATATAATTTCTAAGAGTTATTGTAGACATTGTTAGTCTATTGGGAAATGTAGCATGGAATTTCAAAAATTTCCTACACTCACGCAAGATCTATCTTGGAGATGCATAGCAATGAGAGGGGGAGAGTGTGTCCATGCACCCTCGTAGACCGAAAGCGGACAAGGCGATTGTTGTGCAAGGATGGATAGTAGTGGAAACCTGGGTGTGTCTGCATCCGGACCTCGTTATATCGCAGCTTGACGAGGACCTCAAATGCAACAAACTGGACAGCTTGAGAAGCGGTGGAAGCGAAACCGCTCCTGGAGTTACGAATGTAAGTGCTGGAGGATGAACTGGTGTACAGAGTAACCACGGCATGATACTCGTACATTGAGTCTGCTAGACGCTGCCGGTAAACCCGATATGCTGGGTCGTCACCGTGAGGGTACAGTCGACGCCACATGTTACGAAGGAGATGCGGCGACGTGTACGGCATCAGCTGCAACTGGCACGGATACCCCACCGAAGCCATCTACACTCACATCCATTAGTAGGTTAGAAATAAAAATAGAACGAGTGCATGCAATGTAACAATTAGCTACAAACACTACCGGCACTCAACTTTTACTCTAACTAACGTTCAGTTAACACGTCGGTAGTCTAGCGTGTCCTACCGTCAGCGCGTCTTTGATACCAAGCATTGTGGCACCCCGGCTCAGAGCAACCGGTTTACCTTGCATTGCCAGCCCAGAGACCATGTCTTCTGGCAACACACAACATCTTGGTACAGAAAACAACTGCTTTATTGATACTAGCGGAACATAGTTCTCATTACATCAAGTTGCGAGGCCAAGCAGCACACACGGTGCGGCTGAACAATATGTACATTATTTAGTGAACATAAGGGGCCTCGATCACGGTAACTACACGGCAACGGAACGACGACGAAGCGGAGCTCCATAGCACAGGGGCACCGATGTGGACACGGTCTCGACTCGGACAGCACTCCGATTCAATGAGCCTTTCCTGAAATCTGGCATGACACGCCAGGTCAGTACATTGAATGTACTTGCAAGCTCACAACAAGCATAGACATAATGACAAACAATATCATGATATTAACCAAATTATCCTCAATGCAAAATCATACTAGGGATGTAGTGAACAAGATCTCGTGCCTCAAGTCCCTCGGACTTGCTTACCAAACGGGTTACCTCGTAACCAAATGGTGATCTTTCTCGGATCACAAACAGACCAACAATGTGGTCCCCAATCAGGTTACCTCGCAACCAAACGGCGATCTTTCTCGCATCACAAACGGACCAACACTTTGGTCTTCAAACGGGTTACCTCATAACCAAACGGTGATCTTTCTCAGATCACAAACGGACCAACACTTTGGTCTCCATCATCAACATGGTTTCTCAACCATCATCTTTCCAACAGTGCCATGTTATTAACATTATTGTGCATGATTATTTAAACATTGACCCATGGTGTGACCTACTTCCAAGTTGTGTCCGTAATCGTGGACACGACTATCGATAGATTAATTACACTCTACAGAGGTAGCGCACTTTATCCACACCACGGAATCCATGGCCTCGCATTCCCATTCGGGTGGACCAACGGCATTCCGACGAAACCCCTCCATTGACATGACACTCTCCCGGCCACCCCGACTTAATCCCCACTGGGCTAAGTCCTGGGTGGACCCGTGCCTACCAAAGGCATCACGACCACCGTCGTGGCAAAACATAAACGGTCCCAAACGGGGACAAGGTACCATAACAACAATTACGGTCACACAAGGTTATGCCTGCTTACCGGGCCAGGGTAATGCACGCCCATAACCTTCCCTCATTGGAGGCACCGACCAGAGGCATGGCAACAGACCGAATAAAGGCCTACCCATAAAGGCAAATGTGGTTGCACTGGGAAAAACTCGATTCAGTGGTACCATGACCCGGTCAACGATAGGTTCAAGTCGAGTTATGATCGGGTCTAACTCAAAGTAAAAATAACCAGTGTCATGATATGCCATGCAAGTGCAACCTTACAAAATGCATCACAAATTATCAGAAATAAATGGGTCAACCTCATCAAGTATTTCACTAACCATAATCATCATCAAACTCATACCACTTCTCTGTTTATTATTATTCAGCAAACTTAACCATTATGTTAACTTAATATAATTCATTTTCTCACTTAAGAAAATATTAACCAAACTAACCTTTTTCCATAGTCATGTTATTTCTACATAACCAAATATTACCTCTACTTACTTGAACTAACTTAGTTAATCTCAAGCTATTGTAAACTAAGCATACCAAACTAAACAAGCATTCAACAGAATGAATATTTATTTAAGTGATTTAAATGCATGAACTAAATCATTTGTTCAATTTAGAAAATCACAAATATTGCAATGGCACCATGAAAATGTTGTTGTGGCTTGCCTTAGTGCAGATGAGGATCACACTCCTCCTAGTGATCCTCAAGACAAGCTGCACCTTCTAAAAATAATTAAAAACAAAGAAAGAAAATATCAAGAAACACTCTGAAAATCACCAGAAAATCTAGGCAGCAGAGAAAAATCTCATTTTTGGTGAGCTGCTAGATCTTTTCATTCAGAACACAATGCACAAAGTACCACTTCATTTGGACTTATGGTTAAAGAGTTGTGGTTGTTTGAAGTTCTCTGGATAATTTGAATTAAATTTAAATAAAACAAAAACTAGGGGAGGAGGTGACATCAAAGGCGTAAACCCGCGAGGCGCCACCACTCATACCGCTTCGGGCGCGGCCTGAGTGGCTGACAACGGGCCCCGCTGGTCAGGTGCGAGGGGGAGAGAGAGTATCAGAGCACGGTGAGGCTTCGCCGGAGCTCACGCCGGTGAGGAGGGCTCCTTGGCCAGATCCAGAGGGATATAACTCGAGAGGAGATCGAGGCGCACCTGTCCGAACCCGTAGAATAGCTAGGGTTGGTCAGATGGTGTCGAAACGAGCTTCTCCAGCGGCGGCAGGAAGCAGAGATCGCCGGAGTTGGAGACGACGGTGAGGTGGGGCTGTGTCAGGGGCTCCAACCGGGTCGGACGGTACCAGTGAAGCACTACGGAGGCTTTGGAAGTGTGGCTCGAGCTTGGGAGAGGATGGAACGGTGGGGGCGAACCGAGGGGATCGCCAGCGAGCTCGAGCTCAGAGACGATGGCCCGAGGCCTGCAGGGCCGGGCTGTGGCTTTCTACTGCGTTGTGGAGTGTGTAGGAGGAGTTGGTGATGCTCGAGGAGGTCGGGGAGGGGTTGTATTTATAGGCGAGCGAGGAGAAGGGATCGGGCTCTTGAGGGCTTCTGGACGCGGCGCCCAACGACGAACGACGTCAGTGAGAGGGGGAGAAGGCGACGCAACTCACGCTGGAATTGTGGGAGGGCAGAGACGAGCACAGGAACGGGGGTGGCGACGAGCACAGTGGCGCAGCGCACTGTTCGGTTGGCCGGGTCACGTCCGTGCTTGCTGCGGCGAGCTCCGGCATCGGCGAGCGCCAGGGGGAGTTAAGTGGGTCGAGACAGTGATGGTGGCGCGGTTTGGCAAGGTGCGGCAGCCGGGGAAGCGAGCACGCGATGAACAGAGCGCTCGACGGCATCGAGAGCACGTTGACTAGCACATTGGCATCATGCACACACGTGGTCACCGAGTGAACTCTGGCATAGAGCCATGGCTTGCCATAAATTCATGTCTGGCATGTAGTCCTTAGTGGTTTGGGTCATTCCAATGCTTTGAGTCGAGCCCAGGTGTTGTAAGTTAGTGTTTTACTTCCTGGTAAGTTTCTAGGCAGTATCTTTGGGAGTTAACTGTGGTCAAAGCAGTAAGATTTTATGGCTGATTTTTGGTGGTTAGTCGTTTCTTAGGAAGGTAATGATGCTCAAGAAAAATCAGCCTCATTGGATCAAGGAAAACGATAATTGCTGTAGAAAATACCTTTCCTGACCAGAACAGAAAAGATTTTCTATAGCAAAATATTCCAAAAAGTGGTGCAATATTTTTGCTCAGGGAGGTGCCCTAGGGTTCAAAGAATAATTGGGAATTTTCTTAGATTTTTGTGGGTAAAGAAAATGGGGGTTGCTTTGGAACATATGTTGCTTATTAGGGTTTTTGAGGAGGCAATGAATATTTTTCATTTAAGAAAAATATTCCTATGATTCTTTTGATATTAACAAGAGAAGAAAAGATGACTTGGGGAGAGGTGAGCCACTTGGGTGAAAGTCATGGGTATGCCCAAGGGTTTAAGTCCAACTGAAATGATTCAAAAACCCAAATTCAAATAAGAAGGCAATCAAAATCAAAGGAAAGAAGAGGGGGCAAAAACCAGGTTGTCACAAACCTCCCCCACTTAGGATGAATCTCGTCCTCAAGATTCGGTTGCTTGGGAAAACAATTCTGGATAGGTTGCCTTTAAAAATTCTCTCGTTCCCAAGTTGCCTCTTCCTCTGTGTGATGCTCCCATTGAACCCTTTCCATCTCATCCAAGATTTTGAATAGTTTCTCCTCATAAGTTAAATCCTTAGCTAGCTCTACTTTTGACATATCAGTCTTTTTCTCTGGAAGCGATATACATCACCTTAGCTGTGAGACATAGAACACACTGTGCACTTCTGACAATTCCGGGGGCAATTCCAACTGAAATGCAACAGTACCCACTCTGGACATAACTAGGAACAGACCAATATACCTGGTGCCAATCTTCCGCGAGTCTGAAACCTTTTGACTCCTTTCATAGGGGTGCCTCGGAGGTATACATGCTCTCCGGGTTCAAAACTGATCTATCGGTGCTTTGCATCATAATAACTCTTCTGTCGTGACTTAGCCAATTGCAATCTATCTTGGATTTCCTTAACTTGCTTTTCAACTTCCATCATGAGATCAGTTCCAAAAATACGGCTATGTCCTGTTTGAGACCAATTTAACAGAGTGCGACACTTACGGCCATACAGAGCTTCATAAGGTGACATCTTTAGACTGGTCTGGAAGCTGTTGTTGTAGGAGAACTCGGCATACGGTAGACAATCTTCCCATTTAGGTCCTTGGGCCAAAGCACATGCTCTAAGCATATCTTCGAGTATTTGGTTTACACATTCAGTCTGACCATCTGTCTGAGGATGATAAGCTGTGTTGTACTTTAGTGCGGTCCCCAAAGCTTAATGGAGACGTGACCAAAAAGCGGAGGTAAAAAGTGATCCCCTGTCGAAAGTGATGGTTCTTGGTACCCCATGCAGACTGACTATTCTAGACACATACAATTGTGCCAGTTGATCGGCTCGGCAAGTGGTTCTGATGGGAATAAAATGAGCTACCTTGGTTAATGTGTCCACTATGACCCATACTGCATCATTGCCTCGGTGAGTCCTTGGTAACCCTGTGATAAAATCCATACAGACATCATCCTACTTCCATTGTGGAACGGGCAACGGTTGGAGGAGTCCGGCGGGTTTATGGTGTTGTGCCTTCACTTTGTTGCATATGTCGCAACAAGCCACAAAATAGGCGATGTCTTTCTTCTTCCCATCCCACCAGAATATCTGCCGATGGTCTTCGTACATTTTAGTACCTCCGGGGTGAATGGAATACGAAGATTCATGGGCTTATGCCAGTATCCTCTTTCTTAAGTCTGCTTGATTCGGTACACAAATCCTTCAGCGGAACCTTAGTGTACCTTGCTGATCCTTAGAGAAATCTTGTGTCCGGCCTGCCAACATATGATTGGCATGTTTTTGTAGCACTGGATCATCTGCCTGGGCCTTGCGAATCTCATCCTCGAGGGTAGGATTAACTTCCATGACATTAGCATGACCAGTATCAATAATGACTAGATTGAGCTGAGTAATCTCTTCCTAAAGTTTGAGAGGCAAGGACTCCATCATGGTATTCAGACTGGCAGGCTTCCGGCTGAGTGCATCGGCGACCATGTTGGCCTTACCCGGGTGATAATTAATTCCAAGATCGTAATCCTTGACTAATTCGAGCCATCTTGGTTGGCGAAGGTTTAAGTCTGGCTGAGTAAATATGTACTTGAGACTTTTGTGGTCGGTAAATATCTGAAACCTTTTTCCAATGAGGTAGTGTCTTCAAATTTTCAGAGCATGAACAACCGTTGCCAACTCCAAATCATGAGTAGGACAGTTTCCTTCGTGAGGGCGTAGCTGTCGAGATGCGTAAGCTACCACCTTGCCATCTTGCATGAGTACATATCCAAGACCTTGCATGGAAGCGTCACAGTACACATCAAAGCTGCGGTAGATGTCCGGAAGAGTCAACACATGTGTTGTTGTCAGTCTGGTTTTCGACTCATTGAAACTTTTCTCACAGTCCTCTGTCCATTCAAATTTCTTATCCTTCTTGAGAAGCTCTGTCATTGGCTTGGCAATCTTAGAGAAGCCTTCAATGAAACGAAGGTAGTACCCGGCTAATCCAAGGAAACTCCGTATTTGGGATACTGTCGTGGGTGCTAGCCAATCGAGCACGTCCTTCACCTTACTTGGATCCACAGCTATACCTTCTGCTGATAGCACATGCCCAAGAAATCCAACTTGGTTGAGCCAAAACTCGCATTTACTGAATTTGGCGTATACTTGATGGTCACGAAGTCTTTGTAAGACAGCTCTGAGGTGTCCCTTGTGCTCTTCTTCACTTTTTGAGTATATAAGGATATCATTGATGAAGACCACCACAAATTTATCCAGGAAATCCATGAATACTTTGTTCATCATGTGCATGAAGAAAGCAGGGGCATTGGTGAGGCCGAAGGACATAATGGTATATTCATAAAGACCGTATCGGGTAGTGAACGTAGTCTTAGGAATATCTTCCTTTTTGATCTTGAGTTGGTGGTATCCAGTCCTTAAATCAATTTTGGAGAATATTTTTGCCCCACTGAGTTGATCAAATAAATCATCAATCCTGGGCAGTGGATATTTGTTTTTGATGGTGACATCATTCAGTTGACGGTAATCCACACACATACAGAGACTACCATCCTTCATGTCCATGAATATTGCGGGTGATCCCCATGGGAAAGAGCTTGGACAGATATAACCTTTCTAGAGCATCTCATCAAGCTCTTTCTTTAACTCCACTAATTCTCACGAAGGCATCCGATAATACTTCTTGTATATCGGTGCGGTCCCAGGCACAAGATCAATTGCGAACTCAAGTTCTTGGTCCGGCGGCATTCCCAGCAATTCCTCGGGGAATACATTGGGAAATTCACTGTCCACAAGAATTAATCCCAAGTCTTCAGCTACTGTGGTGAAAACTATTTCTTTCTTGGGTATGCTTCTGCAGGCATAGAATTTTGTAGTCTGCCCTTCCTGACTTGTCAAGGTGACTTCTCTGGTTGCATAGTTAATGCATAGTTGGTATTGGGTTAACCAATTCATTCCCAAAATAATGTCCAACTTGACATATTTGATGACTATCAAGGAAGTTGGAAAGCGGACTCCGTTGATCTTAATTTCCATGGTACGACAGAACAGATTGCTTCTGAGCAAAGATCCCAGGGATTGTACCAACATATTCTTTCTCAAAAGCGAACAAGGAAATTTATTTTGGGCAACATACTCCACAAAATAAAAGAGTGGGAATCCCCAGAGTCAAATAAAATTATTGCAGGTATGTTATTAACAGGAAACATACCAACGACGACTTCGGTATCCTGTTGGGCTTCGTCTGGGGAGAGGTGATGAACTTGCCCTTTGATGGTTTGCTGGACAGGGTACGCCCCCATATGGTTGACTTGTGGTCTGAATGGAGCATTTTCCTTGCCGTTCTTGGGACACTGTCTGGCATAATGCCCGGTTTTCCCACACCTGAAACAGGAATTGTTGCGCTGACATTCTTCTCGCACCGGGTTGGTTACGACATTCTTGACTTGGGTAGTGGTTTTGTTAACATTCTGCTGCCAATTGGGCTTGTACTCTACTTGAGTGTGTTGCCAAGTACGAGCCTTTTGCACTAGCTGACCATCCTTCCTAGGCTCAAACTTGCGCTTGTGATCATTATTGGTAGACTTGTTGTCATGAATAAGCTTGTGCTCTCTTTCAGCAATGAGGGCCTTGTTCACCAGAGTTTGGAAGTCTTGGAAATCAAACATACACTACAAAAAAAAGACACATCCGTCACATTTTGGGCCGAACGAATTTTTTTCCTGTCATACATATGACACTTCTATGACGATAATTGTGACAAAACCTGGTGAGGGAGTCCTGGATTAGGGGGTCTCCGGATAGCCGGACTATCTCCATTGGCCGGACTGTTAGACTATGAAGATACAAGATTGAAGACTTCGTCTCGTGTCCGGATGGGACTCTACTTGCCGTGGAAGGCAAGCTAGGCAACACGGATATGGATATTTCCTCCTTTGTAACCAACCTTGTGTAACCCTAACCCTCTCCGGTGTCTATATAAACCGAAGGGTTTTAGTCCGTAGGACAACAATCACAACATACAATCAAACCATAAGCTAGCTTCTAGGGTTTAGCCTCTGATCTCGCGGTAGATCTACTCTTGTACTACCCATATCATCAATATTAATCAAGCAGGATGTAGGGTTTTACCTCCATCAAGAGGGCCCGAACCTTGGTAAAACATCGTGTCCCCTGCCTCCTGTTACCATCCGGCCTAGACGCACAGTTCGCGACCCCGAGATCCGCCGGTTTTGACACCAACATTGGTGCTTTCATTGAGAGTTCCTTTGTGTCGTCGCCGTTAGGCTTGATGGCTCCTACTATCATTGATAGTGATGCCGTCCAGGGTGAGACTTTTCTCCCTGGGCAGCTCGTATTCGGCGGCTTTGCACTACGGGCTAATCCGCTTGGCCTTCTGGAGCAGATTGAAAGCTACGCCCCTGGCCGTCAGGTCAGATTTGGAAGTTTGAACTACACGGACGACATCTGCGGAGACTTGATCTTCGACGAATTCGAGCCACAGCCGGACGCGTCGCACTGTCACGATTGGGCACTGATCATGGAATGCACCGCCACGGATATCTTTCAGCACTCGCCCTTCGGCGACATTCTGAATTCACTAAAGTCTCTTTCTTTGTCAGGAGAGCCCTGGCCAGACTATGGCCAACAGGATTGGGATGCAGACGACGAAGAAATTCGACGCCCACCCACCACCCACTTTGTAGCCACTGCCGATGATTTAACCGACATGCTCGACTTGGAGTCCGAAGACATCGATGGTATGAACGACGATGTAGGAGACGAACATGAACCAGCGCCTATAGGGCACTGGAAAGCCACCTCGTCATATGACATATACATGGTGGATACACCCAACGAAGGCAATGGCGATGAGATAGCGGAGGATGACCCCTCCAAGAAGCAACCCAAGCGCCGACGTCAGCAGTGCCGCTCTAAGTCCCGCCAAAGCAAAAGTGGTGATACCGGCATAGGAGATAATAACACTCCGGATAGTGCCGAAGACAACAACAATCCCCTCCAGCAAGATTTAGAGCAGGAGGATGAAGGAGCCAGCTCTCCTGAGAGAGCGGCAGACGGAGAGGAGGAGGATGACAATTACATGCTCCCCTCTGAAGACGAGGCAAGCCTCAGTGACGGTGAATTCGCCGTACCAGAGGATCCCGTCGAACAAGAGTGCTTCAAGCACTGGCTTATGGCCATGGCAAATAGCCTGAAGAAAAAGCAGTAGCACCTTCAAGCTGATCAAGATCTGCTAGCTGACAGATGGACTGAAGTCCTGAATATAAACTCAAGCGCCCCTCCAAGAATTACCCAAAGTTCAGATTACTACCCCGACTAGAGGAAGAAGCGTATGATACGACTGAGTGGCCACCTCGTGGCCGCGATAGTGAGGCATTCCAGCCAATAGCTCAGCCTCCACCCCGACGCCATTCAAATAAAAAGGCATGGGGAGATACGCCAGACCTGCGAGACATATTGGAGGACAAAGAAAAGCATGCAAGATCGATCTATGGATCACGACGGCGCACCACTCTGCGAGACGATAAACGTCACGCCGGATACAGTAAAAGCAAATCCTGCTGGGCCGAACACAACGAGCAAGACCCATTCGAGGTGCGTCGCGATATAGCCCAATACAGAGGCGCCGCACACCCCTTATGCTTCACAGACGAAGTAATGGAACATCAATTCGCAGAAGGTTTCAAACCTGTAAATATTGAATCATACGACAGCACAACAGATCCCGCAGTATGGATTGAGGTTTTCCTCCTCCACATCCACATGGCCCGCGGTGATGACTTACACGCCATCAAATACCTCCCACTAAAGCTCAAAGGACCAGCGCGGCATTGGCTTAACAGCTTGCCAGCGGACTCCATTAGCTGTTGGGAAGATCTGGAAGCCGCATTCCTTGACAACTTTTAGGGCACTTATGTGCGACCACCAGACGCCGATGACTTGAGCCACATAATTCAGCAGCCAGAAGACTCGGCCAGGCAATTCTGGACTCGGTTTCTTACAAATAAAAATCGTCGACTGTCCGGATGCGGAGGCCTTAGCGGCTTTCAAGCACAACATCTGAGACGAGTGGCTAGCCCGGCACCTTGGTCAGGAAAAGCCGAAATCTATGGCAGCTCTCACGACGCTCATGACCCGCTTTTGTGCGGGAGAAGACAGCTGGCTGGCTCGCAGTAATAACATATCAAAAAACCATGGTACCTCAGATACCAAGGACGGCAATAGCAGGTCATGTCGCAACAAACATAAGCGCCGCATTAACAGTGAAAATACTGAGGATACGACAGTTAATGCCGGATTCAAAGGCTCTAAACCCGGTCAGCGGAAAAAGCCATTCAAACAAAGTACGCCAGGTCCGTCCAGCTTGGACCGTATACTCGATCGCTCGTGTCAAATACACGGCACCCCAGACAAGCTAGCCAATCACACCAAGATGGATTGTTGGGTGTTCAAGCAGGCTGGCAAGTTAATTGCCAAAAACAAGGACAAGGGGCCGCATAGCGATGACGAGGAGGAGCCCCGGCAACCGCACATTGGAGGACAGAAGAGGTTTCCCCCGCAAGTGCGGACGGTGAACATGATATACGCAACCCACATCCCCAAGAGGGAGCGGAAGCGTGCGCTCAGGGACGTATATGCGTTGGAGCCAGTCGCCCCAAAGTTCAACCCTTCGTCCTCCTGCCCGATCACCTTCGATCACAGGGACCACCCCCACTAGTATCCGTCATGGCAGATTCGTCGCACTAGTCCTAGACCCGATCATTGACGGATTTCACCTCACTCGAGTCCTTATGGATGGCGGCAGCAGACTGAACCTGCTTTATCAGGACACAATGCGCAAAATGGGTATCGACCCCTCAAGGATCAAACCCACAAAAACGACCTTTAAGTGTGTCATCCAGGTGTAGAGGCCCATTGCACAAGCTCAATTACACTGGAAGTGGTCTTCGGATCCCCGGATAACTTTCGAAGCGAAGAGTTAATCTTCGATATAGTCCCGTTCCGCAGTGGTTATCACGTGCTGCTCGGGCGAACCGCATTTGCTAGATTCAATGCGGTACCACATTATGCATACCTCAAGCTCAAGATGCCAGGACCTCGCGGAGTTATTACAGTCAATGGAAACACAGAGCGCTCTCTCCGAACAGAGTAGCACATCGCGGCCCTCGCAGCAGAAGCGCAAAGCAGACTCTCAAGGCAATCAACCGGTTCGACGCTTCAAAGCCCGGACACCTTCAAGCGTGCTCGGGGCAATCGGCAAATAGACCGCCTGGCGCGATCTGAGCTCGCGTAGCAATACGGCGGCCAGCCCAATCCCAGCCCAACGGTGAAACTCGTGCCGCGCGTACATAATTACGCATTAAAAATACCATGGGCACAGGTAGGGAGGGGGCACAACTGCGGCACGCACCAAGACGCGGCTTAAACCGCACTTGGGGCTTCCCATTTGGTTATTTCTCTTTTTTTTCAGGACCTTAATGTCTGGAAACACTGTCCGGCAACACTATTGCCGAACACATGATGCAGCAACCAAGGAGGCAGACAGCTACGTCATACCATGGAATTCCCAGGTTGATTACAGTAACGAGCGAAATATTCGATTTCATATCATTCCTCAGCTTGCCCTTGGAAGGGACATAGTCCTACTCTTTGCTTATCGCACTATCTGTATCATTCTGCTTTAACGCACCTTTTTGAATAAACAATGCATAACATCACGACTATTATTGCATTCCTGTTATATATATGTGTGTTCATTAACGACGCCTTGCAACCGTACACTTTGGTACGGCCAATACACCAGGGGCTTGCGTACCCCACAATATGGTGTGAAAAGTCCGAACACTTTCACAAGTGCGGCGCCCCGAACTTATAGCATTATATGCATCAGCTCCGAATCATGTCTTTGGTCAAATGTTGGGTTTGCCCGGCTCCTATGTTTTGGTACCTTACGTTCCGCTCTATCGGCTAAGGTAGCGCTAGGAGAACTACTGCAATTGTGCCCCGGTTCTGCTGGGCTGAGCACCTCAGTAGAGAAAGCTAAAACTGACTGTCATGATAAGGCGAGAGACTGGTCGCTGTTCGGTGAGGTTTTCGAGTCCCTAAAGACTTATGCCGCTTAGGGCGAGGGTCCGGCCCTGTTCGGCTTAAAGGCGTGTGTCGCGCCCCGAATTCGGCCTTCCGAATACCAGGGGCTTCGCCGAAATTTAAAATTATAGAATTCTATGGCTAAGTGAAAGTGATAAAGCATTATTAGTCCGGTTGCCTTGTTCGTTGTGCTGAGCACCTCCCTCGAAGGACCCAAATATGGGAACAAGAGTGCTTAGGTTTATCCCGAACACCCCAGCATTCGTGGCATGGGGGTAGAAGCCGAGGACTAGCCATCTCTCAGATTGGATAAACGGCCAAACAAAAGGTAATATTTTAAATTCAAACAAGCGTTGCATAGCGCATATGAAACAAGTTTTCATAAATACAGGATAAAACGAGCAAGTCTCGTTAAAATATTACATCTTTTGAACACTCATCCGCAATGAGACGGGCACCCAGCAGAACACCCTGGTAGTACATCTCGGGGTGGCGGTGCTCCTCACTTCTAGGAAAAGGCCTACTAACGGCGCACCAGTTTTGCCTACTAATGGCGCATCACTGGTGCGCCATTAGTATCACACCACTAGTATTTATTACTAATGGCGCACCACTGGTGCGCCATTAGTATCTGGTATACTAATGGCGCACCACCCAGTGCGCCATTAGTATATAACACCATGCGCCATTAGTATGCCTCCCAGGGGCCATATTTAACCATGTGCTTTGGCACACTAATGGCGCACTGCGGATGGATGCGCCATTAGTATACTTGGCATACTAATGGCGCACTGTTTGGTGATGCGCCATTAGTATACTTTGGCATACTAATGGCGCACTCTGTAGTGATGCGCCATTAGTATGAATATTAGGTTTTTTTTACTTTTCTGATTTTTGCACAGGTTACAAAATATATTATTTGACAGAATATAGACAGTAGCACACAACAATAACAGATTCATCGAATACAATAGAAGATTAGTCTCCGAATACAATTCATCATATTAGTCTCCGAATTCAAAAGACCGAACAAAGATAAAACATTACAAGTCTCGAGACCGCGAGCATCGAGTTTGTCTTCACATTACAAGTCGATATCGATCATCTAAACTACCATCACATAGAAGAGAGCTGCGGTCATCATGATGAGCATCATCACGATGAAACTGGTCTTCATCCGGTTCCTCCAACGCTCCCTTCTCTCTCCCGCTAGATAGCGGGCGTATCTAGATTCCGCCTCTGCCCTAGTGGTGTACCCTTTGTAACTGTTACCGCTAAAACGGTGAACCTGTCTCCGACACTCCTCCCAGTCGTCGTAGACTCCGGGAACCTTACCCTTGTACATGACATACGACGGCATCTCTACATAAGCAATATATAAGTATGCAACAAAAGGATCGGAAGAGAAAAGCAAGACATTAATAGCACGATTCATGGTCCTACTAATAAATAGCATCGATTACATCTAAGTTGAACGACTGTCCAAACCAAAGAGACATACAATTCATTAAAGTTTAATTACAACATGAGCCAATCAATGTTTCAGAACTACACATCACTACTTTCGACTCGACTCATGGACAGGAGCGTGGATGAAGCCGCCGTCTGTCGTGATGGTCATGAAATCGCGGGCGTTGTCAGCCTGCATTTGTAGCATTCCGTCTATCTCAATGTTGGACTGTTGATATCTGAGGAAGAACTGCCCCGAGGTATGAAGGACATCTTGATGGATGATGTCCGCAAACTCTGACTAGATGCGAAAGAATTCTTGTCTGATGTCCGCGTCCTGGATTGCCGACAAGCTCGCGGCCCAATCTTTGAGATTATTTGGTAGCAGAAGGTGATGATGGTCCCTTATGGTAGCAGAAGGGCGTAGTAGGCATCCTTCTGACCGCCAGGCGGCTGCTTGACGTAGCAGAACATCGTATTTTGGGCGAACACGTGCTTGCCATACTTACGAACTGCCCTGGTGAAGGTGCCTCCAGATTTGGCGTAGCCGGGGAGAACATCATCAAGAACTTTCTTGATATTTGTGTAGTCTATCTTGGAGTTACGGTTCGGGTCGAAATACGTGGCCATGGAATATTTCGGGCTTAAGAGGATGAGTGTGCAATGTGTGTCACTGCACAGAACACGGAATGTTAGAAAAAAAGAACGATCGAAATCTAAGAAATCATATGTTACGGGGCGGTTAAGGGATGACTTACTCGGGAAAGTAAGCCACAAGGAAGTTATCCTTATCTGGGTTTGCCAGAATGACGTCTTCGAGGTGTGAACTCGCGACTTGGCGGTCCCCAGCGCTGCTCAAGAGCTTGGCACGCATGTAGAAGGGGTCGACGATCACGATGTCCGGGGTCTTGTCTCTAATGATCCGCATCTCCATACTCAGCGAAAACAGCCGAACGAAGGTGTAGTGAAGCGGATGAAGGTTAAACATAGCAAAGATGTCATCAAATCGCAGGACGATCGTACCCCCGATGTCGCCATCCACAAAGCCCTTGCCCTCTGGCACCTTGGCCACGAAAACCGGGTATGCCACATCATTCTCTCTGAGACGCCGCTTCTCCAAAGAAAGAACACTGTCGTGCAGACTCCGCATAGCACCGGTTGCAGCATTGAGCATATTTGTCGGTAGCATCGCCCTACCCGCCACATGCACCCTCCTCGAGATATCCTTAGGTGAAGGTGGCCCGTCCTGAGCTCGGATCGTACTCAGTGCCGGCTGGCTCGCACCGGCGCCCT